>NW_026694905.1:5000-165000 GCF_021218885.2 Marmota monax | reverse complement strand
CCCTTGGGTCACTCTGCTGTGTCCATGCTTATGCTGGTTAGGCTCTGGAAACATACAAATGCTATTGGTCCCAATTTATGCTAATTAGGGTTTGAAAAACAGTAACGCCCCAAACCCATTCTGGGTTTTCCTCACTTTCATTTTCTGTATGCTTTGGGGAACCAGAGGTTCAAGTCATTGAATTGTGCATGCTCTTGGTGTGTCTGAACTGCAGGGCTGTGTGGAGTGTGCTTCTGCAGTGGGCATCACCCATGTGTGCAGGCGGGGCTCTTGCAGGGTGATGGATCAGCTTGCCCCAGCTCACCTCAGTGCTGACGGATGCTCCAACTTACGTGGTCCATCACTCTCCTGTTTGCTGGAACTTGTTGTCAGTGACCAGTAGGATGACTGTCTAGCTTGGCATCTGGGGAGTAATGACAACAGGCAGAGTATACCTTGATGTATTGTTAGTTGAAGTTGCAAAGGGTACCATGACTTCTTTCCCTAGAAACCAAGCCTTGTTCACCTATGCAGGAAGGCCTTGGCCATGCTGAATATTTGTCTAGCCTGGCTATCTAGCCTCTTCCACAGAATCTGAAAACAGCTATCTAAGAAAAGTGCCATCTCCCTGGCCAATTCTAGAAAATACTTTAATGGTTCAGAAGAGTGGAGACTCCAAAGCAGCTCTCCTTCTAAATGAGACAGAAGAGAAAGGGCCAACATTCTCCAGGAGGCATTAAAAAAAAAACTTTGGGGTGCTGGGGTTGTGGCTCAGTGATAAAGTGCTTGCCTAGCATATGTGAGGTCCTGAGTTCAATCCCAACTACCACCAAAAAAGAAAAAAGGAAAGGAAAAAAAATTGGTTTCTTTGTCTTTGACATCCATGGCTGACCCAGTTATGTCACTGTGACATAGAATTGTCTTTGGACACAGGTATATTTGAGATGACTCCATCCTTCAGTCTCTTTTGATGATACCACCATTTTGAATCTCCTCAGCTGTCCTTTGTCTGCTATATCAGGAGCCTCTTCCCTACCCATACCGCACAGAAGTCCCAGGGTTATCTGGAAGGATACTGTGTGTGCTTGAGCCCACCTTTTCTTTTCTTAAAACGGGAAATGTGCTTCCTTCCCCATCTCCGTATGCAAAAAGTGCCTGTACCACTTCCCCTGTGGTGCAGCAGAACTCCTAGTGAGGCCTAAAGTAGATGGGTATATATAACCTATTCAAGCCTTTTACCTCAAGTAGAGCAGGTGGAGCTGGTTGCACTAAGAACTGGTAACTGGCAGTGAAAGCAGTCTGGTCAGGTCACCCTGAGGGCAGTTATGAAAGGGAATGACAGAGAGCAATGGAGAGCTGCTAAGAGCTGCTAGGTCTGGCTATTGAAAGAGTTCCAGGGAACTGTCAGTAGCTGCTGGCTTCTCCTGTCAGGAACACAGTGGCAGAGCTGATCCCACTGGACACTGAGGGTCACTGGCATTCACTCTTGGGGCTATGAACACTAAGATCTGAGAGATGTTGGCCCTGGAAACTCAGAGCTGCTAACACTAAGGGAGGTGCACTCTGTCTATTTGTGGTTGCTCTCCAGATGGATGTTTGAACCCTTAGCCAGTTGGTAACAGAGATATTAAAGGGACATAGTTCATGAAGGGATGTACAGAGAAGGCCCCTTAAATTAACTGAGGCCATGTGAACAATGTGATGAATGGGTTTTTGTTTAGCTTTTGATCTGTTTTTCTTCCAGGATCAGAGGAAGCTGCAGGCTAAATGTGGAGACAAGGGCTTGGCCCTGCACCTGTGCACCCTGAGGAATGGAATCTGCAGATACCTCCTCCTTTCAGTCCTCACCCCACACACAGAGTAGCACAGACTCCACAGCAGAAGGCAGCAGCCATGAGAACATGTCCCTACTAAACTATCTTTATTCACTCTTGACAGTCAACTCCTGTGATGTATAGCTTTGCCCCAGGTATGCGCCTCTCTCCCTCTCCCATCCCAGTTCCCACCTTTTGCCTTCCTCCTACATTCCCAGTGCCCTCCCCTTGCCCTCCCTTTCCTGAGGACTATCAGGAACAGCCCTGAGTGACAAGGATCTTTGCCCCTTGTGTTGCAGGACGTGGGAAGGGTGAGATCTCACCAAGACCCTACCTGAGGGTTGGGCTCACCAGATACCACACACTTACCCTGCTGTCTTCAATACCTCTTCTTGTTTCCCTAGGGTCTGATGAATGACACTTCCTCTCAGATGCTGGGCAGTAGGAATCAGTCCCAGAGCCACATGTTGCTCTCCAGAGACCTGGAGATGAGACTCAGAATACGGCGTCTTTCTCACATGGGTTGAGTGTCAGGCTGTAGCTCACTTCCTAGATTGGCATCAGAGGGGGATAGGGGATGAGGACTCCTCTTTGGGGCTGACGGGCCTATGGTGCTCACCCTCCAGGGATGAAGGGGTCTGTGTGAAGGCCCTGGTCTGGGTCAGTTCAAAGGATAACAGAAGGTGTTGGGAAGACAGGAGGATACCCGGGGTGTGGAGGGTCATGGTCGTCCTCACTAAACATCTCTGCTTTCCCATGTGGCTCCTGTAAGAGAAGTTCTTCTGGGACCCACTACCCTTCTCTGGCCCAGGCTTAGGTAACAGATTTTGTGGTCCTGGAGAGGGTTAAGGACTGGATGGCACCCATTGAGGAAGACTCACAACAGTGCAGGAAGATACCAGTGTACTTCCATTATAGGACCTAGGGTTGTGTGACTCTGCATCTCTTAATTTTCTATGAGGTGACCCAGTGGGGGCCAGATCTCCATTTAGGCCTCGTATCCAGTGCTATCACTATGTCCCTCTACACCTTGGCTGGCAGCTGATTTAGAAGCACTTTATTCAGGGCACAACATAACTTTGGGGCACCTACACGGATCATTTCTTCTTCAAGGGCAATAGGTGATTTTCCACCAGCTGCAGAAGGGAAATGGGCACTTGCTCAGTCTGCATTAGGCATGAGGGGAGACAGAGGGACTGGGGGGGCATGTGTAAATATGAATGGGAGGTGTCACCTTTCTTGGTTTCAGACTGAGGATCTGCTGGCCATTTCTGCTCCGTGAGTCCTTCCTCCTGGTCCAGCTCTTTGGTTAGGGTCAAGATATCCATGTGTAGTCCTACAGAAAGCAATACTTCCAAGAATTGGGGGGTGTGGTAAATAAAGCCTGCACCTGGAGGAGAAGAAGAGATTGTGTGTGGCCTTGGTAGGAAGTGTGACCAAGTCAAGGATACCTATGGTATTTCAAGGAGGCATTGATGAAGTCTTCCTGGTTCACACCATGGGATTGTTAATCAAGACCATGAGCTACCCCACCCAACAGACACCTAGTGCCGAGAATCTGAAGAAAGAAAGATAATTCCATGAGTCTGGGGTGACTTTCCCAAAGTCTTATAGACCTGGGTTCCCACCCTAGCCCACCTTGGTGACAAAATCCTCTTGGAGCACAGCTCATCAATGTAGAGCAGGAGATTTGGTTCCTGATACAAGTTGTCCCCTTTTAAGATGTCACTCAATTTCATTCTCTTCATAGTTTCCCATGGACTTCTCCATGGCCAAATGTGGGGCTTTCCTCATGGTGAAGTTGGGAGACCCCACCAGATGTTCATAATGTCCATATATACCATTATGGCTTCAAGTGAGATCTAGTACCTCACCTTGGATACCAGCAGCATTAGACTTCTGGTGGGTGAGCCTAAGGGCCAGTCTTTCTGGAGGTGCAACATAGGACAGATGGTAAGAGGGTGGTGCATACACAGTGGTTCCAGCTGTGCTCCAGCTATTTGGTGGAGGGAAGTGTTCAAGGGATCTAATCTGGTCCAGGATGGCCCTGCACATTCTGACATCAGGACCCATGAGTGGTGACTCTGCACCAGTTGGACAATGTATGTCATGAGGGAGGACATTTTGAGATACCCATATTCGATATACTTGGGCCACACAGACTCATGTCCTAGGCAGATGGTGTGTTGACTCTTTGCAAAGCCAAGGAGAGAGAAGATAGGAACTTGGACTAGGCGATATCCACTTCAAATCCAAGGGCAGCTGGAATCCCAAATTCTCAGGGGCTGTTCTACTGGCAAGAGAAGTGTCCTATTCTGAAAAAAATGTTCACATGTGTGACAGCAGACTCCATTATCACTGTTTTTGTTGTTTTTAAATCATGAATTCCTACAGGAATGTGTTTAGCTCTCTCTTGCTGCACAATCTCAAAGACTGGAGAATGTGGAAGATTGAGCCTCTGTGGGATTAAAAGTGTCTGACACTGGAATTTATCATCAACTGAAACTTTGGGTCCTCCATCTCTGCAGCCTCAACTCCACAAACCTGACAGGTAAGCAAGACATAGGATTATTTTTTTAAAATTATTACTCATTGGAAAACCCAAGCTGTAGGTTCATAGAAATGAGGAGCTGGTAGCAAGGATGGGGAGGAGTGCTCAGACCATGGGCTGGGCTGGTCCCAGGAGGGATCAATTCCCAATGCAGAAACAGTTCTAGGTGCTCCTGACATCACTTAGCACCCGAAGAGAACCATTTGGGCCTTAGTGAACCAGGCACATTCCTTTATGTATCCCCCCACCCTTACTCCAGTCGTCTCATGTCCCTGCCCTGAACCACACAGAAAAGCCAAGCATCAGCATCAGGTCAAAGATTTATGTAAGAGAACTCTCTCTTTATGAATGGTGTGGCTAGGACTGTATACCATAGAAGAAAGACCAAGGGCATAAGACTCAGGAAAGGTCATGAAAAAGTAGAAGCTATGCTGAAAGTATTGGGTTGCTTACAAAGAGGGCTATATTTCATTTGTTTGTTTGAATGGCGAGGATTACATGGATTAGGAGGCCAGAGGTGTGTACTCGGGGCATCTGAGGCACTGGCTTTCCCTGGTCGTGTTTTTCAAATTCTAAATCTCTTCTGGAATGTCAGGGTGTTATTGTGGCATCTTTCATGAGCAGGGGTAATCCATATGCTGTAGAGGATTTATTTCCCAGGTGGTTGGCCAACACCAAGCTAGATATACTTGTACCCTGTGGACAGCCCTCACTACTGAAGGAGATCCCCTGAGCTTGGCTGGTTATTCGCCCTACACCCTAACCTGAACCTCTAGACAGTGGTGGAATAAGAACGTTGAGGCCACAGCTTCCGGGACTGTTAGAGAGTGTCTAGCCCTCCAGGTAGAGGGAACAAATGCTTGGAGAGCAAGGTGTTCAGTGATTTTCCCTGTGGTAGCAGATGTCCTTCCTGGCTGGGTATGGGTTACAAGGCCGCCCAGAAACAGCTGTGCAACCCATGATCTCTAGCACTTAGGCCTAGCCCCAGGTGTCTGACTCACTTTTCTGCCATCTCATAGATCATCTGGTCAAAGATGTGCATTGACATTCCTGCAGACCCCTCCATAGTCCCTTCTCCAGAGTCATGGTAGGCACCAGTCCAGATAGGGGCCAAAGCACTGGCCTGGGATTCATCTGGATCAGTCACAATCCACAGCCCACACTTCATTGCCAGTTGACCTGACTCAACACACATCTTGCCTTTGCCTAATTCACTTTGACCACCCCATGTGGGCTCCCTGAATCCAGGACATGCTCTCTTACACTAGAGAGAACATCAAGTACTGTACTGGAAACTGACTTCCCCTTGAGTTCTTGATGTTGTTGTGTATTGTGACATGAATGTTTTTGTCCTCCAGAGTCCATGAGTGAATGCCCTAACCTCAATGTGATGGTATTGGGAGATGGTGTCTTCAGTGGTTCTTAGGATTTTAATGAGGTCAGGAGGGTGGAGTTCCCATTATAGTAGTAGTGCTCTTCTAGGAAAAGGAAGGGATGCTAAAGCTTTCTCAGCCATAGGAAGTCACAGGCAAGGCAACCATTGTCTCAAGCATGGAGGCGAGCACTCATGGGACATTAAATCTGGCACCATCTTTCTAGGACTTCCCAATTTCAGAGCTGTGAGAAATGAATGCCTGTGGTTTCAGCTGCCCATTCTGTAGCAGTGCATATGGCAGCCTGAGTTGAGTGAGACGGAGTACAGAGTGCCCTGGGAGCAGGGTTAAAGCCTGAGACAATGATGAACATCTCCACAGACAATCCAAATGGAATGAGTACTCACTCATGAATTCTGCATCACCTTAATATCCTAAACAGAATTCCCCAGAACAATGTGGTTGGGTGCCAGAGAGATCTGTACTGGTGCCTCCACCCATATCTCCAACACTAGTTGTGATGTTGCCTGCCATGAACAATCAGGTCTATGCTAGAAGATGAAAATACTAAGTGAGGGACAATCATATGGAGTCAGAGAACCAATTCTAAATCCTGGCTCACATTAATTCCACGAACCTCCTCTGACCCTGTGTGATGGTGATGCTCATTGGGAACAAAGATTGCTGCACTCACAGGGCTGTGATGGGCACCTGAGATAAGGCACATTTCCTTCCCTGGTGTGAGATGAACACGGCTGGGAATGTAGGTCTCTCAGTTTATCCCTCCACCCTCAGGATGTTCCTTCCTGTTCCCCTACATCCCAGCCTCCTTTCTTCATGCCACACTTTTTCTCCTTTTAGAGCTCAAGGAGAAGTTCTGGGTCCCTGGGGGGAACAATCACATGAGGAAGCAAGAAAGTGCTCCCACATCTGGAGTCTGAGAAAGGCGCCAGTGGACCAGGATCTTGAAGCGCTTCCAGTGCCAGAAGTTTTCATAGATGCTCTGATGTCTGCTGCAGTTATCTGGAGGGTGGCTAGTGCACCCTCCCCATACACTCCCTGTGGCCATTGGTGGCTATTCAATGGGAAGATGATGGAGGCCTTTGGGCAAATGGTGGTGGTGCTGGAGGGTGAAGACCCAGATGCCCGTTCCCCCACTGGCTGAGGCAGGCACACTGGTCCTCCACTCAGAAGCTGCTGTGAGGAATGAAGCAGGATGATCCACACAACCTCAGAAGGCCCCTGGGGCCCTCTAGGTGAGGGGTGCCTGAGTGAGGGCAACCTTCTGAATGTGGCTGTCCTGGCTTCCGTCTGGCCCATGTTGACCAAAGTTGAATTGCCCAGACACACACACGCACAGCAGGGACATCAGCTCCTGCTGCCATTGATATTTCAGAGTAAGGAGACTGCACCAGCCAGTTCCCCTGGGAGATTGGTGCAGTCACAGGAGGCAACATGGGCAGCACCCAGATTGGCTGGTGTGTTGGCACAGGAGCAGAGGGAAGACAGAGCAGGTCTCTGGGGGGAGACATAGGGGAGCCAGGTTCTGCCTGGTCTCAGCATTCAAGATGTTATGGAAGCAAAGTAAGGGCAAGTGGCAGTAGGAGTGAGGTCCCCCAGCCTTTGTCACTGGGCATCTGAGGAGGAAGGGCATCAGCTCAGGGTCTTGTGGGCAGGAAAATCTTGTGGTTTGCAACTCTCTGAGTGAAATTTAGGCTTCCAATTGAAAGTTACTCACCTACTAAACTATTTTTCTTCACTCTGACATTCAACTCCCACGTTGTATAGCTTTGCCCCAGGTATGCACCTCTCTCCCTCTCCCATCCCAGTACCCACCTTTTGCCTTCTACCTACGCAGAGAAATCTTGATCCCAGTACTCAAAGATTCCCTGAACATGGTCTATAGTGACACCTCAGCTTTCCCTGACTTAGAGGCCCCTTGGCATCCTTTGCTGACAATGGGTCAGTGTCCAAGGCATCTCGCTGGAAACTGACTCTGCCGAGTGGCACCATGCCTCTCAGCATTCTCACCAACAGGAAGGAGACCTTCTCCAGGAAAGTTCCAGGCACTCCAAGGCCTATGTGAAGGTGACAAGTTCATAATTTATGGGTCCATCACCCCATCAGCCTTCCTTTTGCTGATTCTCCTTGGAAAACCCTCTGTTTCTTTCCTGGCCTTGCACAACTAAACAAAAGCACCTGAATGAAATGTCTCCCCAGCTAGAGCCTGAGGAACCCTGAAGGTCACCAGGGGCACCTCCTGCCCAGAGCACTTCTAACCACAAACACCAGTGGGGACACAGATTCTGGCATCTCAGTGTATCTGTAAACAGGGTTTTCCCAAGAGATTCTTGACATGGCATCAAGTAAACTAGCACTTGAATATTTTGGCTGGAGGTGCAAAAGCCATGGTTGCAGAACTGTTCTCAACTTGAAATGAATCAAGGCAGGGGACCTAAACTGTATTAGTAGAGATTGTATTTGTCTCACCCACCCAGCTGCATGAGAAATGACAGTTTTAGTTAAGAATGTTCAACATAAAGTAGAAAGAATGTCAATCATTCTTAAATCTTGAACCACGGGAGATGCAGCGCTAAAACTGAACACCCAAGGGCCACACTTGCACATATCAAATAAATGGTGGGAAGAGTTGGTAGGCACAGAGATAGTTCAAAAGTGTTGGGAAAACATATGGGGGGAATGGGGTTGATAGCTAAAAGGAAAGGGATTTCTTTTTGAGCTGATGGAAGTATTCTATATTTTGTTGTAGTCGTGAAAGAAATGTTTATTGCCGATATAGTGGCAAAGTCTATGAAAACTAGAATTCTAATATTTGATGGGTGATGTGAGTTATGTGAATGTCTTCCTAAAGTGATTTTATAATGATCTGCAGCAAAAATAGTGATATGTTAGCAGACAATGCCTCAGATGTTTGGCCAGGGTGCCACAGCCTGGCCAAGATCCCAGGAAACAGGAGACTCTGATCAGTGCTGGCCAGAGCACAGAGATCAGGAGGAGGTTTTTAAACTGAGTTTCAATAAGGGTGCAGCTACCAAAGGGGGCCCACAGGAGCCCAGTCCCTGTGGTCACTGTCAGAAAGCACAGCTTTTCATTAATGGAGGGAGTGAGTCTTGGTGGTTTCAGTTGATGATTTCCTAGTGTGCTGTGACTTCTTCCCCTAGAAGTCAGGGCTGGTCCTCTCATCAGGCCACCTACTCAGGAAGACCTTGGCCATGCTGGGTTTTGTCCATCCCTACTGTCCAGTATCATTCAGGGGAGGAGAAGGAAGCTGTCTTCAAAAACACTTTCCAGGCTTATTTCTAGAAACCTGATTAATGGCACAGAGGCCTGAAGGCTCAAAAGCAGTTCTCTATCCAAATGAGACAGGAGGGCCCAAAGTTCTCAAGAGGTACTTGATAAAACACTGTGTTCTGACTCTGATGTCATGGAATCTGTGTCCTATGAAGAACCATGGAGTTTGATCACACACGACAGACCACAAACAACTTCACTTCCAATCACTTTTGTGCATGTCTGAACTCACCCCAGTTCTTTATCCCATAAATAGCACTAAACTTTGGCCTCTTTGCAATTTACTTATTCTCCTTTGTAAAACTTTCCCATTTTGTTGATTGACAAACCATGTGGTGTGTAGCCTTCTTTTTTCCTCATTGATTTGTAGGAGAACTTGATTACATTTGGGCCAGCCATACTCAGTATAAGTCAGGTTGGGGTCAGGGTGGGGCCAGTACTACGTATGGGAGGGTCAGAGCACTGTGTCAGCGGGAGGTGGGTCTGTCTTGGGATGCAGTCAGGACCTGCAGCCTGTTGGGTCCCCAGTGAGTTCCCGGTCAGAACTGTAGAGATGGTGGGAGAGGTAGGAAGGCAGGCTTTGTCTTCTCATCAGGACACCTACGCAGGAAGACCATGGCCATGCTGGGGATCAGTGGAATAATACTGTCCATCATCATTCAGGAGAAGAGAAAGAAGCAGTCTAAGAAAAAAATGTTTCCAGGCTTATTTCTAGAAACCTGATTAATTGTACAGGGGCCTGAAGGCTCAAAAGTAGCTCTCCATCCAAATGAGACAGGAGGGCCCAAAGTTCTAAAGAGGTACTTGATAAAAAATCGTGTCCCTGTCTGTGAGTGCCATGGCTGCCACAAATGCCTCACAGTCACTCGGGGCCTTTTGCTTCCATAGCAGGTCCTCCCCACATGACTCCACCCTGCAGTGGCTCAACATGACTCCACCCTTTGGGACCCTTCAGTGGTCCCTAGTGGGGAGTACAAGGAGCCCTTGCCCTAATCATGTCTAAGCAGAAATACTGTGGGTATCTTGGAAGGACACTGTGCATGCCTGAGTTCACGCCCTTAATTCCAGTAAGATTTCTTCCCCATCTCCTTATGCAAACAGTTCCTGTACCACTTCCCCTTCTGCAGCAGCATGAGTCCTAATGAAGTCTCTTAGGGATGGGTAGAGTTTGTATATTCATGACATTCATCTCAACTAGAGCAGGTCAAGTTGGTTGCACTGAAAACTGGCACACCGGGCAGATTAGGCTGAAGGTGGTGAGCACAGAGAGTGACCCAGAGCAGTGGAGAACTGCAGGAGCTGCTAGGTGCGGTTGTCAGATGATCTCCAGGGAACTGTTGGAAGAAGCTGGCTACTGATCCCAAGAAGGCAACATGGGAGTTGCTACCGCTAAGAGCTGAGGGTCCCTGACATTCAATGTAACACTAAGATCTGAGAGCCACCAATTAGTCCTCAGACCTCAGAGGTGTGAATACCAAGGGGGATGTGCTTTGCTTCTTTGTGATTTGTCTTCATAGAAGTCCCTTAAATGATTGGTAAGGGAGATATTTAAGGGGAACAGATCATGGAGGAGGGCACAGATTGTGGAGGGATGCACAGAGATCCCCTAAACCAAGAGAAGCCTTTTCCATGAGGTGATGAATTGGGTTTTGGGATCTTGTCTGTTTTCTCTCAGGATTAGGGGGATGACCGGTCTAAATCTGGAAACAAGACCCAATAGATGGAAACTTGTGCACCCTGGGTCCTGGCAACCCCAGTATTTCATCTCAGTTCTCCCTACATGGACATGCACAGATATCATGGCAGAAGGCAGCAGCCGGAGAACATTTTTTTTCCCTACCAAACTGCCTTTATTCCCACTGACTGTCAAACAAGGTACAGCTTCCCACCCAGGCTTGAACATTGTGACCCTCCCCTCTCCGTGCCTTCCCCCTACCCTCTTTCTACATTCCCTATACCCTCCCCCTCCCTTCACTTTCCTGAGAACCCACAGAAACTGCCCTGTGTGGGGAAGAACCTTTGGCCCTTGCGGCACAAAATGAAGCAAGGGTGAGATCTTGCCTGAGGGGCAGCCATCCCAGAGGCCACCGGCCTACATGATTATCCTCAGGGCCTCTTCTTCTTCTTCTGGTTGCCTGATGATGTGCACTTCCTCTTCTGAGGCTGTGAGGTTTGAGCCAGCTCCAGATCCACATCTTGCCCTCTGGTGACCTGGAGGGGAGGTCCAGTGCAGGGCATTTTTTCCATGAAGCATGAACGTCCAGTGAGAGTGCTCTTCATGGACATGGCACCTGGAGAAGGGTGGGAACTGAGGCCTCCCCTCTGGGGAGGTGGGGCTTGGAGTGCTTGGTCTCCTGAGCACAGGGTTTCTATTTGAGGGGCCTAGTTCTGGGACAGTCCCCAGGGCAGCAGGTGGTGCTGGGAGCTAAGGAGGAAATCCAGGCTTTGGAGGTCATCGTCCACACTGCAGCCATTGGCTGTCTTATGTGGCCCCCCAGAAGAGTGGCTTTTCTGGGACCCACTATGCCTTTGTTCCCCAGGTTTAAGGAGGATGATCGCGGTTCTCGGGAGGATGGTTGGAACAGATGGTCCCCAAAGAGGAAGACCCGTGATGGCCTTTGAGGATAGCAGTGTCCTTTGAACCCAGCAACTCTGGCTTGGTGGCCCTGCTCCTCTTCACAACCTGGGAGGCCACCTCTGTGGACCAGTCCTCCACGCCGGCCCCTTGATCAGTGTGATGTTTCCGCTTCTCTGCACCTTGGTTGGCAGGTGCCTCAGATGTTCCTGTGTCCTGTTGGGACATACCGTGACCTTGAGGCACCTGCAAAGATGCTTCTTCAAAAGCTCAAGGAGGATATGGGCACTGGCCAACTCTTCTTCATGCATGAAGTTGGCCACAGGGACCAGGACAATCATATTTCAATGGGAGGTGGGAAGTGGAGCTGTCACTCGTCTTGGTCTCAGAGAAACACACTGAGTCTCTTCTGGCTACCCTCCTGGGCTTCCTTTCTGCTTGATATCCTGAACCCTTCCATGGCTCTGCTATCTCCTTCCTTTTTTTTCTCCTATCCTGTGTCCTGGAATAGACTCACTCAGGGAGCCATCACAGACAGGATAAGGATAAACAAAGACCCATGGGCCAATGAGTAAGGTCCTGTGCCTTCCTCACCTACCTGCTATCCCTTGCTTCCCTCTCCACCTGTGGTCACTCCCTTTCCTGTCTACTTGGTGTGCCTTTGTCTCCTAGTCTACTATGTGTCACTCTCTGCCTTACCCACTTGGTGTCTGTTCCCAAGCCCTGGGAAACCTGTTTTTTCTACCTCCTTAGTTCAACCTGGTGCTCCTTTCTCCTTGTCTACCTTTTGTTTCTCCCCAACCCCTGTTGTTCCTGGTGTCCCTGCACTTGTTTATCAGGTGTCCCTGCAACTCTGGTGTACCTCCTATCCATGGTCTACTGGGAGACCCTTCTTCCCCTCTCTGCCTTGTCAGGGGTGGTCCTTCCTCCTGCTCCAGCTCTTTTGTTAGGGCCAAGATATTTATATATGGTTCAGAGGAAAGTCATTCTTCCAGGAAGTGGGGATGAATCATATTCTCTGCCTGAGAGCAGAAGGAAGAGAGTGTGAGTGACCTTGGGAAGAAATGGCCCCAAGTCAGGAGGATGTCTAGGAGAAATAGGAAGCAATGATGAGCCCATGCTCATCTGTACCTTGGGGTTGTTATATCCCAACTAACGGCTATACCCATGTACGAGTGCACATGTGTGCGTGCACACTTCTCTCTCTCTCTCTCTCACACATACACACACACACACACACACACACACACGATTGTCCCATCCGGCAGGACACATCAACATGGGCAGCGAACCTAGATGGGGAGGAATGAAGGGACAAGAGACACAGAAGGATGACAGCAAGACAAAAGTTCTGATCAAGCTGCCAACTTTTATTGTTCACACAGGGGTATTTATATGCTGGGGATGGGGAAGCTCTCTTATCGGCAGTTGCTGGATGTCTGCACAAGGTGAGATAACGTCAGGATGTTTCAGGAAGATAGGTTTCAGGAAGATAGGTGGCCGCAGGATGTCTCAGGTGAGATAAGTAGCTGCAGGATGTCTCCCAGGGGGCTGTCAGGCTAATCTTTGAAGGAGAATTTCCTTCTAGTCCCTGACACACGATGATATTCTAAGCTATGAAGCTCAATTCCATGAGTCCTGAAACCTTGTATACACCAAGATTGTAGGTCCAGCCCACCTTGTTGACAAAGTCCTCATCAATGAAGCTCAGGAGACTTGGATCTGGGTATAAATCCTCTATTGGCTGATGCTCCAGTCCTTCCTCTCCCAAGTTTGCAGCAAGCTCTTCTGTGGACAAGTGGGAGGGCTCCCATGTGGCAAAGTTGGTAGGCCCGAATAGCTCATCCGTGATGTCCATGTACTCTTGGATGGCTTCAGGTGGGATCTCCTCAGGTGCCTTGGTCTCAGGCCCTTTGGTCTTGCCACCTTGTTCTTGCACGTCTTGGCCTTGCATTACTTTGTCTCAGGCACCTTGGTCTCTGGTGCCTTAGGTTTGACTGCTAATGAGTGGGCAGGCTGTGCCTTAGGGTTGGTCTTTCTGGAGGTACACACTAGGACAGGGAGGACAGAGTGGTGCATGAATGAGGGATCCATGTTCATCCCAAACACTGGGTATTAGGCAGTGTGCAGCAGACCTAACCTGGTATGCCATTCATGAGGCAACCTGACCCAGGACCCAAGAGAGGTAACAGTGCACCAGATGCACCATCTAGGAGAGTCAAATGGGAGGACATTTGGAGCGACTGATATTCCATGCACTCTACCCTCCTAGGACCCAAGTCCCGGACAGATGGTGTGTTGGTTCTTTGGACAGACAAGGAGAGAAAGGAGCTGTGTACTTGGCCCCAGTCAATACACAGTTCAAAGCTAGGTGGCCAGGACCTCAGGTGCTAGGGGCTGTTCTGCTTGCAAGACCGCATCCCCCATACTGAGGGAAAAGTTTTTGGGACAACAACTTGCCTTGGCCCTTGTCAGCATTTGGATACTATCATGGGCTCCTATGGGAATGTGGGAACCCTACCTGGCTGTTGGACAGCCTCAGGAACTGGGGGCCTTGGAATTTCCAGCCTCGGAGTTGCAGGAGGAGGTTGGCACTGGAAGACCCCTGACAGCTGTATCCTTGGATCCTCCATCTCCTCTGCAGCCTCAAACTCCATGAACCTTGGTGGGATTTGGGTAAGGGAGGCACAGGCTGAGCTGAGAATCAGGTTAGCCACACCAGGCAGGTGCTGGTGTGGGGTTCTAGGCTATGGAGTATTCTACACTACCAGTCAGAAGCTGGTGGCAGCGACGTGGAGCTGAGTCCTGGAGTGGGTCAGGCCAGTCCCAGGAGGGAGCTGCTACACAGGAAGAACTGCAGTTCTCAGGAAACACTACATCAACTAGTACCTGAAGGGAATCAGATCTGAGGGACCCAGGCAGGGCCCCTAGCTGACCCTTGTTCTGGCTCTCTCCTGTTTCTGCCAGGAACCACATGATCAGATAAGTTCCAGAAACTGGTCAGGGATGTGATTTATATCAGGGAACAACATGGGTCTGACACAATTCAGGGGTACTGAGGCTGGGACCATGTGCCCTGAAAGGATCACCTGGAGACCAAGTTATAGGAGGAGTCATGTGGAAGTGGAAGCTAAGCTGAGAACATTGGGTTGCTTCCAATGAGGGTGGGTTCTTCCCTTCTTTTGTTAGAATGGCAGGGATTACATAGACCAAAGGCAGTAAAGACCAAAGACATGTCCTTCAGAGCACCTGAAGTGCTGGCTGGCCCTGACCATGCACTCCTCACCGCCACCCTCTTCTGGAACATCAGGTTGAAATAATGGCCACTCTCCTGAGTTATGATTGACCCCACCTTGTAAAGAGGTACCAGGTACCAGGCAGGTAGCCTGAGTGAATCCAGTGTAACTTTCCCCCTCCAGAGCCAGCAAAGCAGGAGGGTGACCCTCTGGCTGGGCTGGTTACTCCTCCCCATCCTGATCTTGAACCTCAAGGCAGAGTTGGAATCAGGAGTATGGAGACTGCAGTTTCTGGGATTGTTGCAGAGAGAATGCCCAGGTCTCCAGCTAGAGGAAGCTGCTATTTGGAGAACTAGATGCCTCGGAGCCGTCACATACAGGCTGTGCCAGACCTTGCTGTGTGAACCATGATCCCCCAACAGTAGTAGGCTCTGGGCCCTGGAATCTAGCTCACTTTTGTGAGGTCTCATAGAAGACCATCCGGTCAAAGTTGCTGGTGCGCTGCCATTCCTGCAAACCCTTCCGCAGGCCCTCTTCCATGGTCATGGTGGGATCCTGTCGGGAAGATACTGAAGCACTGGGCTGGAATTCATCAGGATCAGTGTCCACAAGGTCACCCTCCTTCATCAGCAGACCAACATACCTTCCTAACTTTGTTACATTTGACCCATCATGTTCACCTCAAAGTATTGACATTGGGACTCCAGGACACTTATACCAAACCTGAACACCAAGGGCTGCATTGAGCAGCATGATTGTGCTTGGATTCCTCAATGATGTGGTGTACTAGGTGCTGAATGTTTTTATCCTCCCGCATTCACCTGTTGAAGCCCTAACCCCCAGTGTGATGGTATCTGGAGACTGGCTTTAGTGCTTAGAGGGTTAGATGAGACCCTGAGGGTGGTGCTTCATGGGGGCATTAGTGGTCTTCCTGGAGAAGGAGGAGACACTGAAGAGATGTCAGTCATGTGAGGACGCAGGTGAGCCAGCTGTCTTCCCAGCAAGGAGAAGAGAGCGTTCATGGGACTTTAGGTCAGGTACCCTTTACCTGGGAATCCTGATTCCAGAACTGTGAGAAAGGAATACCTGCCTGTGTTTGTGTCCACGTGTTCCATAGTGTCCTGTATGGTGGCCCAGGCTGACTAAGACAGTGCACAGAATGGCCTGGGAGCACAGTTACAAACTGGGGCAAAGATGAACATGCCCATGCAGTATCCAAAGACAGCTTCCCCATGAGTGTGACATCACCAGAGGGTCCCAATCAGGAGTTCATGACAATGTGTGTGGGTATCCTTAGAGTTCTGTCTTGGGGCCAGCACCCCTAACCCCACTTGTGGTTGTGATGTCCTCTGTGCCAGGAACAATCAGCTCTATGGTGGAAGGTGAAATGACTGGGGGAGGGACCATTATGTGGAGTCAGACAGCCCACTCCAGTTCCTGGCCCACATTACCCCCAGGAACCTCCTCTGACCTTGAGTCCTCCATGTGATGGAGATGATCATTGGAAACAAAGATTGCCTGCACTCACAGGGCTGTGATGGGCACCTGACATAAGGCACGTTTCATTCCCTGGTGTGAGGGGATACATCTGGGAATGTAAGGCTCTCAGCTTGTCCCCTCACCCTCAGGACCTTTCTTCCAGTTCCCCTACATCCCAGCCCCCTCTTTCCAACCCATGCTTTTCCTCCTCACAGAGCTCAAGGAGGAGCCTGAGGAGAACACTCACACAAGGAAGCAGGAAAGTGCTTCCACATCAGGAGTCTGAGGAAGGTGCCTGCGGACCAGGGTCTTGAAGCGCTGCCAGCGTCTGAAGTCCTCATAGACGCTGGGAGGTCCGCCGGAGTCATCTGGTGGCACCGCAGATGGGAAGATGGGTGGTGCACCTGCCCCATACACTGTACCTGGCCACTGGCGCGCATCCATTGGGAACATGATGGGGGCCAGCTGGGCAAATGGCCATGGTGCTGGAGGGCGAAGGCCCAGGTGCCAGTGGATCCCATAGTTCTGGATCCCCCCACTGGCTGAGGCAGGCACAGTGGTCCTCGGGGCAGAAGGTGCCGTGAGGAATGGAGCAGGATGCTCCACACCCCCACAGAAGGCCCCTGGGGCCCTGAAGTTGAGGGGTGCCTGAGTGTGGGCAATGTTCTGAATATGAGGAGGCCCTGCTGGCCTCAGTTGTGGCCCATGTTGTCCAAAGGTGGACAGCCCTGGCACATATGGTTGTCCAGGGTAAGTGGACAGCACCAGAGGGTTACTCTGGGAGATGGGTGCAGTCACCCGTGGTGCCAAGGGAAGCTCCCAGAATGGCTGGTGTGTTGGCACAGGGGCAGCTGGAAGAAAGGGCAGGCCCCGGAACGCAGACATGTGGGCACCAGGATTGAAGTTCATGTCTGGTCTCTGGGATGCAGATGCTGTGGAGGCAAAGCAAAGGGAAGAATGGAGGAGGGGAAATGGCAGCAGGATTGAGGTCCCCCAGTTTCTTACTTAGTGGGAATCTGAGGACAAATGCTCACAGCTCAGGGCCCTGTGGGCAGGCAAATTGTGCAGTTTGCAAATGTTCCTGAGTGAATTTCATGTTGTGTTCCCTTTGTCATAGTTCTACCCAAAGAAAACTGTTTCCCAGGACACCAGGACTCCCTGAAGGCTGTCAGTGGACTGTGATCCCTCAGCTTTCCCTGCCTCTGAGAGGTCCCTTGTGCATCCTTTGCAGACAATCCATTGGCCTCCTAAGTGACTCCCTAGAAATGGATCAATGTGACTCTGCTCAGTGGCACCATGCCCCTCCTCATGCTCACCAACAGGAAAGGGATCTTCTCGAGGGCAGAGGCAGGTCCTCCAGGGTTATTTGTGAATGTGACGGGTCTAAAGGTTATTGCCCCACCACTTCTTCAGCCTTCCTTTTGCTAATACTCCTTGTATACCCCTCCACTTCTTTCCTAGGCTTCCACAAACAAACAAAAAATCACCTGATTTAAATCTCTGCCTAGCTAGAGGCTGAGGAATCCTGAAGTTCACCCTGCCCATCATGTGGGTGCCTCTCCCAGCACTTCCCACAGCAAACACTATGGGGGGACAGATTCTGGCCAGCCATGTCCCTAGTTTCACTGGTTCCTGCCATGACACAGGGAAGAGGTCTATGTGATAAACACTGAGAACCCGAGATCCTCTCCTGGGCTGACCTGCAAAGGCCACTGAGGTTTATGAAGTTGATGGGATGGTGAGGTGTAGGGCATGATGTAACATGTGGGGCATGTTGCATCAGAAAACAGGAAACCTAACTTGCTGGCTGCTACCCGCTTCCTGGTCTTGGGGCCGCTCATGGCTAGCATGGTGCCTGGCAATCAGCCAGAAGGTGTTACCGTGGGTTGTGACGAAAAATCGGACCACCTCTAGGATAGGCTGAGAACCCTTCCACCCTCGTGGACAGCTCGTGTCTCCCATTACATCCTGTAGGACAGGTGTGCACGTGAACTCTCCCCCACCCTGCTGACCTTTACCCTGATTGGCTCCTGTACATTATGTTAGCTGTGTGTGTTTTCTCATTAAAGGAGCTCCAGCCTTGAATAGTCTCCCTGACGCATCTGATTGTCCTCTGGCGAGGGAGGGCTGGGTGCAGGCGGTCAGTCAACCCTCTCCTTTCTTGGCTTGTCATGGCCCCAGGCGTGTTCTCCCTATCTCTCCTGCAGGTCAGGAGGAAATGAGGACTAAAAACCCTGAAAGGATTGGGGATTTCCAGAGATTTTCACAGCCACTGGTCATATTTTATTGGGCCTGGGAACTGGAGTCATTCTGAGGTCTTTTTCCTTTGCTTTCCCAATAACGGGAAGGAAAGTGTCACAGAGGATCAGGCCTGCGCCAGCTGCTACCTGTGGCAAGGTTGTTGGGAGCACATCCCTGTTCACTAGGACATTCTGCACAGTGAAGTCAAAGAATGGGAGGTGCACCACACTTCAACACTTGCACATATTCATCAGGACACTGCCTAAGTTCCAATGACAATACGTGTGGGGCCCCTTCCTAACTGTGTGCCACTCTCCTTCCTGTCTTCATAAGAACCCAGTCATCTTCAAACCTGATCCTGGAAAATGAAGAACACCCCGCATGTGCTCTGTTTTCATGGAGTACCAACCAAACCAGGAAGATAAGCAAAGTCTTCGTGTTGACTTGAAAACAAGGAGCTGAGGCTACACACAAAGAGTGTGAAAATTATAATGATTCAGAAGACCCCCAGAGGCCCAAATCTATGTTGGCTGAGGTTTCCTGGGTTCCCTGCCCTTCAGAAATCAAGGACACATGCTGTCTGACATGAAGGAAAAGTTGTCCTGGGCAGGAAATTGGTGAGGTGCCCTGGGCTATGGCAGTTGGAGTAACCTGCAGCCTCACCCACAGAAAGTATATCACACTGCATTTGTGGTCACTGAGAATCCCACTGGGCAGATTTTTAGCTAAGAACACTTCTTACCACTGCCCAGTTATGATCTGGAACTCTCAGTCAATCCTCTCAAAATGACATCCCAGGCAGCTTCCCTGTGTCTGAAGAATGGACACAGGGTTCAGCATCTGGACTCCAGGGAGCCCTAACTGACCACCACTGTGACACCATCTGTGACTGCCTAAAAAATTATGCAGTGACCTGTGTCCATTCTATAAGGAATTAATCTCTTGGCCTCTCTTCCTTCTGATGACCCAGTGTACTTCCCCTGAGTAGTCTGGACCTGGGTCTTAGGAGCCCTCCTCCCCATGAGTAGTATCAGTCTTCCTGGGGCTTCCTGGGCCATGTCAAGTGCATCCTCTAAGGCTCTTTCCTTCCCTTACTTCTGCTCAGTGAGTTGACCTCAGGAGAAATACTCCATTCTAACTCCCAAGGGTTTTGGGGGCGACTGGTTCTCAGATAACCCCTGACCCTCCAGGCTCACCTCCTTCCAAAGGTCAGGACCACTGTCACAGTGTCTCACAGTCTCCACAGTGGGAAACGTCAGTACAGGACCCAGAGAGTGACCTGTCTGTAACAGATGCTCAGGGTCCAACTGAGCCAAGCTGGGACAAGTTTAAATGTAAACCCCAGTGGAATGTTGGACCCAGACATTCTGCAGGGGGGAGGAGCCAAGGACAGCTGGCCTGGGTGGGGGCTGGGCAGACATTCCATGAAGAGCTCTGGTAGGTATAGAAGGACTTTTGAGTTCCCTTCAGGCAATTCAAGGGTGACACAAGTGGTGTGTGCCTCTGGGTCATTTTGAAGTAGTTTCTAGAATCCACAGGAGAGGAGTGTGACCAGTGGCCCTCTCTTTCAACAACCCAGTCGTCTTTGCTCCCCCGATGGGCAGGACCAGTGAACCATGGCTCTCATGAGCCACATAATCACGGGTATAAACAGCCAATACTCTAAAACACTGTGGGGTGTGGATTGCGTTTTATGTATAAAGTATTTTTTTTTCTTTTTGATGTTTTTTTCATCCCATTCCTGGGCTGAAAAACACACACTTGGGTGTTCATGAAATATTAACACCTTATTATAAGTCTTTTCAGTCAATGGCAGGAGGGGGGCAAACCATGATATTCAGGCACTAAAAAGAAGCTTCATTCATTCTTCCTTCACTTGTTATCTGATTATTTCCCACATTGATGTCATTGATGATATAGCTGCTGGTTTTTGTTTTGTTTTTTGAGCCAGTGATATAAAATGTGCAGTGTAGAAAAACTATCTTATAATTCCAGTTTTTTTTTTTTTTAAATAACTGTTTACTGTAATGAATGCTGGAGACCAGATTTTCAAAGCAAGCTTTATTTGCTAAACCAAGGTCAAATTCAGGGGCCTTGCATACTGTTGGTCAGTGCTTTGCCACTGAGCTTCAGCAATCAGTTTGCACTGCTTCAAACTGCTAGACCACAGGTGCTTATATAATAACACTAGTCAAATTCAATTTGTGCAAACCGGACATGGGAACAGAAGGAGCACTGAAATGTCCATTTGTCCTAACATCTGCCCATTGCTCTTGAACTCAGTCCTGAACTAACACTGATTGCTGAAGGGAAAAAAAATTTTTAAAAATTCTGACCATGGATGCCCACCTAATCAAGAACATTGTAGGAATGGCTGAGGGCCCTGTCTGCCTCCTGTAGAGTGTTACCCAGACCTATAATTCTTTTGCTAGAACTGTTCTTTAATGGAACCTACAGGTGGACTAAGAGGAAAGCACACACTGATGTTTGGACAAGTGAACATGAACCAAAGAGAAGTAGTGGGAAGGGGGTGAAAACACTGGGCCCAAATGGGGGGCCAGTGCTTCAGGGTAGAGAGCTTCCAAGGGCTGCACAGGGCGGTCTCTAATTCATAACAGTGAAAATCACTTTGTCATTTCAGACGCTCTGGCTGAAAGAAGGGCCAGCCCCAGAGGCTCTGGACCAGGAGCCACCTTGCCAGAGACACCTAGCAGGATTCCCAACCCACTTGTTGTTCCTCCTCCTGCAGGGCGCCCTCGGCTTCCAGTCCGTTCTGAGCCCCTCGCGACTGCGCATGCGCGCTTGGCTGGAAGCGCGCTTGCGGGCCGCCATCCAAGGGCACCAGCGTCCAGTGCTGCTCTGGCGGGGCAAGGCGCAGGTATGAGCGCTGATGTGGGGGTTCCCAACTGCCGGCAGGGCTCCCATGGCGGCGCCCAGACTCAGTCCCACAGACCCCGAGGTACTGGACCCGGGAGCCTCTCGTGTCTCCAGAGTGTCCCTGCCCCGTCTTCCGGCCCCTGCGCCTAGAGGGGCAGCCTGGCGCTGGCCTCGCCTCCCCTGGGACCAAGGTCGCCCATACCAGGCCCGGAAGTGAGGGGCGCGTTGGCCAGTGCCCCACGCACATCAGGGCGTCGTCCGTCCGTGTCCCTTGCAGCCTGTTTGGCGGCGGGCTCCAGGGCACCTGTGCGGTGCTTGAGAAGTGCGGTCCAGGTCAGCAGGTCCGCGGCTCCTGTCGGTGTCAGACGAAGTGGTGACGGTCATCTCCTGTTCCCTGTGAAAGCTGTGAATGTTGGGGACACCGTCAGCCGGCATCCGGGTTGTTAGGCTGAAGGACACGCATTTCCCGTGGCGTCAGCAACTTTGCAGAAGGGAACACACTGAGCCCAGTGCGCTGAGTCCGCTGTGGTCACACCGTGATTGACGGCCGTCATAGGTGGGCTGTTGGTGGGCGCCTCTGGACAGAGCACCTAAATGATGACGGGAGAATCCTGTCACCCCAAGTCGTGTGCAATAAAGAGACTCGTGTTGTATTATTAACGTGTGGTGCTCTTGTATTGCGCAGTGACACTGATGATGTGCCCTCAAGTGTGGTTGATGGGCTGTTGGGGGGCCTTGTAGGTATTTCTGGGTGCCAGGAAGTTTTCCTTCCAGTTCGATTGGCATGAGGATCATGGGGTGGTTATTCAGGTGAGAAAATGAGACGCTGTGCTGTCCTGGAGGGTTGGTAGGAGTTGGGAGGGCTCGGGGTGTTTTCCCTGTTCCTTTGGTGGGTGTTGGGGTCCCTAATGTGTTGATGGGCATTCATAATTTGGACCTTGTTCTGTTTCTGACTGCCTGAGGAGAATGTGGTATGTGTTCAGAAGTGTGGGTCAGATGAAGCGGTGAAGGTCATTTTCTTGTTCTGGGTGGATATTGGAGATCTGTTTTTGTGAGACTGTGGGGTTTGGTGTACTTGGAGGGCATGAGAAGTAAAGGGCGTAAACTCAGGAGTTGGGCTCAGGTGTTTGTCATTTGATTTTTTGTAATTTTTAAAAATGTTTTTTAGTTGTAGTTGGACATAATACTTTTATTTCAGTATTCATTTTTTTTTATGTTATGCTGAGAATCGAAAACCCAGGGTCTTGCACGTGAGAGGCGACTGCTCTACCACAACCCCAGCCCTGGTTTTTGTAATGTTTTCCCTGTTGTCTTCTTGTTGAATATTTGTTTTTTTCCCCCATAAATGAACCCTGAGAAGTTTGGATATAATATGTGTGTTTGCATATGGGCTATGTTAACGGATGCATTTGCAATGTGATTATTGTAGTTGGGAAACAGAGGAAGGATATTTGTATATTTGTATATTCTGAACATGGTGTTTTGGTATGTGGGATTTTGAATAAATTTTGTTTTTGTTGGGAGTCACCCCAGCTCCAAAGACTAACTTCCCATCCCCCAAGAAGAGCTGTCCAATGGTGAGCCCAGCTGGCTCATATGATCCTTACCCACCAATCAGACTAGCCCTGCTAGCTCACCTGATCCTTACCCACCAATCAGACTAGCCCTGCTAGCTCACCTGATCCTTACCCACCAATCAGACTAGCCCTGCTGGCTCACCTGATCCTTACCCACCAACCAAAAAGCACCCCATGCCAACTGTCAAACCACCCTGGCTCTATAAATATGCAGAGCTGTTCCTCAATAAATGGGCATTTTCTCCAACTGCAAGCCTTGATCGTTCTTTCAATTTTCATTACCCATGCATATGTATTTGAGTGTGTGAAGGCTGGTCAGTTACTAATTTTGTGGAGGAGTAGGATGACTATATACACTGTGTGGTGTGGAGATGGCAGGGTTCTGCATTTTGGAAGCCAGGGAGTTATCTCTTCATATTTGGGAGTGTGTGAGTTTGTATATGAAGATAGTATGATATTTTGTGTGTACTTGTATATTTGCATATTTGTATGTAGTGAGTAGCTGTGTAGAGATGAGATGCCTATGGACAGTTACTTGTGTATTGAGTTTGTATTAACTACCCCACCTCAGGTGTGTGTGTGTATTTGTGTTGCAGGTAGTAGCAATAGTTGTGAGGAGGAAAAATATTTAAGTGTCCATTAGTAGGTGTATTTAAGGGACATGACAGTTGATGTCTGCTTTCTGGGGCCATATATGTATTAAGTAGAAAGTCATTTGTAACTGGGAAGTAAGGATCTATGTATGTGATGGAGACTTGACATTGAGTATTTACACAGGGGAGTGTGGGAATTGTGTTTCATATGTGTTGTGGATACATGATACATTTCTTAGAATTTGAGTAGAGATAAAGTGTATTCTACCTGCCTGTGATAATTTGGGATTTGAAAGTGAGCTTATGTGTATTTTATATGATATGGTGGAGCTATTTTTGTGTCTTGTGCATGCAGATTGGTTTGTGCCTTCTGTAAGTTTCTCCATTGGGAATGAGGTTGCTAGGGGTATTCAAAGTGAATTTCTTTGGTGATTGCTGTGACATTTCTAGATGTGGATAGGAATGTTTGGCTGGTGAGGTTGGCAGGGTGCTTTCTGAATACATAGAATACTGTGTAGTGTTTTAGGGAATCTCTATATTCATGTTTTGGATATATTTATGTTTCTATCTTGCCTGTGTGGAAATTATGTATATATTGATCCATAGATGTTGGGGCTGTGGCTCAGAGATAGAGATTAATATGTGTGTGGTTTTTCCTGTGTGCTGGTATTGAACTGTCTGCCTCATGCATGCAAGACTAGCATTTTTGTATTTTGTGTGTAGGCACCCAAGTGATTAGGTGTATGTTCATGGATTTGTGGATGTGTGTATTTAGAATCTGTGTATAGTATACAAGATGCTCAGGAATTGTCTTTGTGTTTATTGTGGCATGAAATTCTTGAAGATTTTGGTGGTGTTAGTAGATGGTGTTGTTCTGGTGTATCATTATGTTTTGGTCTCATGCATTTGAGAAGTATAGGTTGTTGGTGGCTGAGCATGTCTTGAATTCATGGGGCTCTTGGCATGTGTACTCTGGCAAATGTGAGAGATTCATTGTGTGCTTACAAATAGATTGTCTTCAGGTGTTGTGGAATGTATGTAGTTTAGAACTGTGGTATTTCACTTAGGTCTGTTTTGTGTAGTGCAAGAGATGACTGGTTGTCTACTTTTTGCCAGAGTCTGTGCCTGTAGTGTATTCCTTGGGTATATATGAGCAGTGTGTTTCTTGTACAGGTATGTGTTCATCCCATGTTGTAAATGTATGCTCAATCGTGGGAATGCACATGAATATTTAGGATGAATAGGGTATTTTTCTCCAAAAATTCATGTAGTAACAGGTGGTGTTTCTCTATGTTTAGGGTGGAGATATCAGATGTTCATCTGTTCAGAAGCCATGTAGTGCATTTTTGTCTGGGGATGTTAATGTGGTTTTGATTGTGTATTTGAGATTGGAATTAAAGTTAGTGCCATGGGGGCAGATGAATTTTGTACACATATTTTGTGTGTGCTGGAGCTGCCAGGAACAAGCTATGGTAGTTGATGCTGTCCATCCATTTCAGCTTGGTGTTCAGTGGCATCAGGTGTTAGGTTGAAATTAGGTTTGAGATAGATATACCTCATACAGTAAAATTCAAGGCTTTCTTACCTACCTAATATCATATATTATTGTTTACTGACAAACCTCGTGTGTGTGTGTGTGTGTGTGTGTTGTGCGTGTGTGCGCACAGTTTTTAATACCAGGCATCCATGTGAAGTAAACGTATTCAGGCAACAATATGTTCACATCTTGGAGACTGTACGTGTATTGTGAGGGGGCATCAGTGACCCTTTTGGAAAACTGTTGATCCTGGTCATTCTGATCCACAGCATTGCTCCTAACATTGTTAGTGCATTCTTCAAGGCCGAAGAGCCCACATGTCTATTGATTTCTGGCTCTTCCTCATGCAAGTGGGTTCCTCTTCAGCATGTGTTGGTCCAGGCTGTGGAGAACAGAAACTTTTAAATAGGCATCATGTTCACGATGGGCAGCAGGCATAAAACTGTGGGGTTTTCAGGACAGGATGTGGGATGGGAAAAGTCCCCATCCATGCCAACACCCTGAGCATCATCTGGGCAGCAACAGATGCTGGTGGCTCCTCTGAGGCTAAGCCGGTGGACGAAAACACTGTGCTCGACAGTGTGAGGCTGCTGAAAGCCTGCAGAACCTCTGCCCCACTACCACCTGTGCCTTGGGTCATGTTTGATGGTGGGGATAAGGCAACCCTTCCCTGTGAAACCTGAGGCTTCCAGGCTAGTTAGGACCTCCAGGGACCCCAAATCTCAGAGATTTTGTTTCACACTTAATAATTATGAACTATTTGGTTGGGGTTGTGGCTCAGTGGCAGAGTGCTGCCTCACATGTGTGAGGTACGGGTTCAATCCTCAGCACCACATAAAAATAAACATAATAAAGTTATTGTGCCCATCTATATAAAAATATTTAGAATAATTGTGAACTATTTATCAGATTTTGAGTAGTTATAATGCCAGAACAGTAAGCCGAGGTCATTGGGAGTTTTCGAGGTGCACGATGAATTCTGTGAAGGTGTATGTGAGCCTATAATGCCTTTAGCATCCCAATAGTGGCGTTTCACACAGGAGAAGTTGATCCAACTTGGTATTTCTTGTACCTTTATGGCTATAGGAGGAGCTAAAATGAGGGTGTCAGATAACTCCCATGTAGGTTGTAGCTCTTTTGATGACTCTACCAGCTTCCAGGTCTTAACTGGAACTTGGCCTCCTGGCTTTCCTTTCTTCTGGATCTCTATGGGATTTACTGGGCATGGCCAACAGGCATCTCCTCATTCTTGAAGTGTGGCCTGAACTCATCCCTGGTCAATCAGATACTGCAGAGCAATCTGATTCACCAATGGGTCTAGGACTATATTTGGTGGTATCTCATACAGACATAGCTACAGAGTTTTCTAACTCTCTTAAGGCTATGGGTTATAAATTCACTTGGTTTTGGATGTTGCCTGACATAGCTTAACTGAAGTCCTCTTAAGGGAATGGTATATATATATATATATATATATATATATATATATATATATGCATTTATTTCATTAGGAATGTAATTTAAACAATGTAATTCCCTTCCCTGTTTCTTCCCCATAGTACCTTTCATCAACTGTACTTATTTATGTCCCTCTGATTTTCATGAGCAGGGGCTGAATGGGTCTTGTTTCCAATCTTTTCCTTTTTCTTATACAGCTTTTATATATGAGAAAATATCCAACCCATGATGTTCTGATTTTGGAATATATTGCTTGACTTAATGGTCAGTTCCATCCATTTTCCTTCAAATGACAGAACTTCATTTTACTTCATGGTTAATTATGAATATGTATCACATTTTCTTCATGCATCTTTTGATTGACTTCTAGGGTGGTTCCATATTTGGATATAGGCACCAGCCAGAGCCACCTCTCCATGAGCACAGTGGAGGGAGTAATAAATCCAGTGTGCATGTATCTCTATAGTTTGATGATTTTAATCTTTAGGATAAATGCTTGGGAATGGTATTGCTAGGTCATATTGTGCTTTCTTTTCTAGTCTTTTGAGGAACAACCATACTGATTTCCTTAGGGTTTGTACTAATATACAGTTTCATCAACAATGTATAAGTGTTGTATAAGTGTTGTATATTTTTTTTCTTTGAACTGGTAGGATTTGGAAACCTAGAAAATGGGACCTTCCTTCGCAGTGGGCACTCATAGAAATAGTATGGAGTTTGGGTCCTAAAAGGCATTCAAGGACTTGAACATTCCTTATAACCTCATTCTGCCACACGACCAGTGCTGGCTTCATGAAAGAAAGTTCGATTTATGAGTAATTGCTAGGGAGTTTTAAATTAAAGAGACAAGCCTCTTATTACCTTTAATACCAGCTCCGGGATGGCTTCTCCTAACTCCCACCTCCAGCCACCTAATGTGGTAGTGAGGTTTACAAAAGAGACTAGCAAGAGAGAGAGAGAACACGCCAGGGAGTGGGCTTTTATTGGGGAACAAAAAATTCCAGGGAAAATCCCATCCAATGAAGGTTAAGGGGGGCAGCATCCCAAGGTCAGGGGTAATGATTGGGTCTTCAGGGCAGTGGCCAGACATGCCTCTGCATGGACAAGCCCTTGGACCTGGAGAAGGGTGGGGAATAGCTCTGACACAGCTGTGTCTAAGTGCCTCTCACCCAGCCAGGGAGGTAACTCAAATCACGTGCCAGGATGGCCTCTCACATATTCCCCCTTTTTTCTTTTAAAAAGCAGGTGATGATTTATTCTTGAATCTCTGCACTCTTGCTCTGAAGACTCACCATGCTATAATTACAACACACAAAAAGAATTAACAGAAAAGAGAACAATCCAGTAATGTACCAGGGCAAGTGTTTAAGAATATTTCCAGGGTTAAATCCATTTAATTCCTTCAATATTTGATTAGCCAAAGAAGATCTGAAAAATCTGATCTATTATTTTGAATATCTTGGATATGGTGATAGAGTTCCAAAAAATCCAAGCTATTATTATTATTTTGCCAAAAACCCAACAAATGGTTCTTAACCTTCTCCCAATCCCAGAGAGAAGCATTGTACTTGGCAGCTGTAACACACACATATTTATAACTTGCGTGGCATTTAAGCCTTTCTTTAAACTTTAAAGCCGAAAGTTCATTACCTATGTCTATAACAGTCGCCTCTAAGGCATTTAACTTAGTCTCAATCCTTTCATCAATATTTACTTTATTGCACAGAGCCTTGGAAGTATTTTGGGCTAAATTATTAAGAAATTTTGCATATTGAATATTTTGAGATAGAGTTATAGAGGCTGTGACAGTGGATGCAATGAAAGAAACCAAAGCCACAACTCCCACAATTATAATTCCAATGGCACTTCTAGGTCTCACTAACTGGGTATGAATTTGCTGTAAGACTTGAAAACCAGCATCAGCAAACCATGGCTCTGAAATATTAAAAGGCAATAAAACAAAAGAGGGCTGATGAAGTACCAGCACTTCTTTTCTTCTATTATACCTAGTAATTCAATTGGATAGGTTACATTTTTTACATGTTACAACATATCTGTCATCTATCCATTTAACTTTTACATTTTCAATGATTAAAACATAAGGAGATTGGACATAGGCTTGTAAGCTATAGCAAGATCCCTCCTTAAAGCTCTTGTCAACAAATTTTGTTAAAGGCTTGTCTGAAAAATGTAAGAATTCTGAGGCAGCAATTAAGCACCAAACATCATTTTGAACACCACCCTCATTGTAAGTCAAAATATTGCTAACAAATCCTGCAGATGTCATAGAAGAATTTTTTCTAATTGTCTCTTATCAATTTTTGGAGACCAGTCTAAAATATACCCACTACCTTTAGACACCTTATGTATTTACACAATCCATCCATCTAGGAAAGGTGCCAATCTCAATTGTAGAACTATTTGGACAATGAGGTATTCATGGAGGTTTTGCAGAAAAATGACTGGTTTGTTATGGGAAAGTCCCATTTTGATCACTGATCTAGTCTAAAGTTTTAAGTCTCCATAAATAGTATGATTAATCATAAGTCTCCCAATCGCTGTCTTTTCTACAATTGAGATTGGCACCTTTCCTAGATGGATGGATTGTGTAAATACTTTTCCTCAAATGACACTCTCAAACAGCCAGCATATTTAGAGTGGGACCAACACAAAGGTAATTGGGCACTGTAGCCAGAATAATTAAATCTAGTCATATGATTTGAGTATCTGTAAATCCTCCCATCATGAATGAGTCATTAGTAAACACTGGAATAGATTCTCCAGTCCACACAGCTGGATGTACCAGGTGGATCTGGGAAATATGTCCAGAAAGTGTCTGCTCAACTCCCTTTTACCTGACAGCCCAGCAGGGCAATAACTATAGCTACCATCATCAATGGGGTCTTATTCCTTCCTAGGAGTCGAGTTATTCATGAAGCGTGTGTTGTCAGCTTCTTCACATCTTCCCATGAGATTAGCTTTTCAGCTGGGTCATATTGGTTCCTCTTCATTCTTCAATATCTCTTCCTTTTGAGTGGAGGCTTCTCCGGGTCGATTTTTTAGCCACCTGAATCTTGGCTCTATCTCCTCCATGTCTGATTGTGTGTTCAGGCACCAGATAGGACAGAAAGCACCTTATGGAAAAATGCAAGCATGACCTCTGCCCCACATAATCACTGTATCTGGGCCTTTCCATTGACCAGTCTGTAAGTCTTTCCACAAAACTCTGCCTAAAGGGCCTGTTGTTGTGGAAGACATATGTCTCTCAGCTGCAATGTGACCTTCTGCATCACATTTTTAAAAATTTAAAACAAACAAGGCATGGTTGGGGCTATTTTGGGGAGTCATAAACTTATTCCCCCTTTTTAATTTTTGTAATTGCAGCTTAATATTAAATGAGCTGATTCCACAATGGCTTGACCTTCCACAATGGGGGTTATAAGGAATTCCTGTTTTATGGTCAATTTGAAACTCTTGGCAAAATTGTTGAAAAGAAGAGCTTACATAAGCTGGTGCATTATCTGTTTTAATCTGTAAAGGGCATCCTAACACAGCAAAGGCTGCTAGGCAGTGAGAAATTACATGTTGAGTATTTTTCTTTGTAAGTGCTGTGGCAAAAATAAATCTGGAATGTGTATCAACTATCACATGTTCATAACATTGCTTACCAAATTGAGGAATATGAGTTACATCCCTTTGCTATATTTGATTTGGTTTTAAAACATGGGGATTTACCCCTGATGGCAGAGATGGAGTGTGAATAACACACTTAGGGCAGTGACTTACAATTTGAGGAGCTTGTTCTCTGGTAATATTAAATTTTTTACATAAGCTAGAAGCATTTTGATGATGTAAAGAATGTGAAGCTTGTGCACAATCATATGGAGACATCTATTTACAAACAGCTATCAATTTATCGGTTTTGTCATTACCTGAAGTTAAAGGTCCTGGAAGATTAGTGTGAGCTCATATGTGTCCTGTGAAACATGGGTATTTTCGCATTTACACCGCCTTTTGTGGATTATGAATTAATTTAAATAGCTCTTGTGATGAGGTATATCCAATAACTGAAGTTTCAATATTTTTGGTAACTCTGACTGCATATAAGCTGTCAGAATAAATATTAATAGGCTCATTTGTAAAGTAATTTAAGGCACAAATGAGAACGTGTAGCTCTGCTCTTTGGGCAGATGTATATGAGGTTTGTATTACCTCTATGTGAACATGGCTATAAAAACCTGCTTTACCTGAGCTTGAACCATCAGTGAACACTGATAGGGCTCCATCTATGGGCTGGGCATGTGCAATCTTTGGAAAAATAAGTGGTGTTATTGATGCAAATTGAATAATTTCATCATGAGGGTAATGACTTTCTATCTGACCAGTAAAATCAGCAAAAGCTCTTTGCCATAAACTAGAAGCTTGAAACAGCCAATTATTTTGTTGAACAGAAAATGGAATAATTATACTATCAGGTTCAGATCCAATTAATTGTAAAACTCTCATTCTACCTTTAATTACTAATTGAGCAACAGAGTCATGAAAAGGAATTAATGTCTTTTGGGGAGAGTGGGCTAAATGAATCCACTAAATAACTCCCAATCTTTGCCATTTGGCTCCTGTAGGGGTATGAGCAGTTGGAAATATTAATAAATATACCAGCTCTTGAGGAGTAATTCTGGTCAAAATGGGGGTATTCCAAGGGCTAAGAGTTGTTTCTATATGACCAGCCTAAAGTTGTTCCTCAACTAACATATGAATTATCTTAAGTTTTTCCCCTGAGATGGGCCACTGAGAAATCCATATAGGCTCTTCTGTGAGCCAGGTGATCTTTTCTGCTGTTCTTTGGATCAGGGAGACACTCAGGGACCCTAGTAAAAATTTTGGTTTGGAGTATTTACTAATCTCTGTCTAGGAGACTGGTTTGTAAGCAGATACTCTCCCTGGTAAGTTCCCTCATTATCTCCAGAAAGAAGCCCTTGATTAATTTCCTCAAATGATCTCATAGAATTTGGAGTTACTAATAATAATCCTATTTTGCTTAATATGTGTCTTCCCCATAGGTTTACTGGTAAGGACTCTAACACATTAGGTTTAAAAATTCCACTGTTCCCATCAGGATCCTCCCAACGGAGATAATTAGCACTTTGAGCAGGCTGTGAGATTTGTCCAATTCCCTCTAAGTTAGCTGGCGCTATATGAAGTGACTGGACAGGACTGATTTATCTGCTCCAGTGTCCACTACTCCTTTGAGCTTTTTATGATTAATTTTAAGTTCCATTAGGGGGCACTCCTGCCACAATAATTGAGACCAGTACACTCTGTCTGGCTGTTTGTAAACTGAATTTGCTTGTGGGTGTCCATCCGAATTACAGGGTAATAAAATTAATTAATCAATAGTATTTCTTGGAGTAAGCCGAAGGGCATAATTTGACTTTACAGTAACATTTAATTCTCCCTCAAAATAAGAATCTACCACTCCAGGTATCACCTCAATGGCCTCTTTTAAATTGTTATGTCCCAAAATTAACCCTATACTTTCTCTAGGGAGTGGCCCCAAAATCCCAGTAGGGATTTGTTGTGGCCCTAATTAAGGATTTAATTCAGTTATCATTGAGGGTCGTAAAGAAACTGTCTGTGAGATCTGCTTCAGTAGAAATAACGGCTCCCCAAGGTCGGCTGTGATGATGTTAAATTGCATGACCTTTCTTCCAATTCCCCTATTTTTCCAACCCAGGGATGGGTTGACCAGAAGTTTTTTGACTCCCTACTAGGCAGAAGTGAAGGTCAGAAGGCAGGCTGATCAGCGCCATCTTGGCCTGCCACGTGGTCTTCAACTCTGTAATTTCTATTACCAGCAGCAGAGGGAGCCTAAAATTGTGGGCATTACAATTTCGCACGTAATAGCCGTTCCTCCCACAATGAAAGCACCTCCTGCGGGGACTTTGTACTAATTCTTGGGGCTGGAGAGTTTGTTTTAAAGCCGCTGTGAGTGTAATTGTTTTAAATGGGTTGGGTCGATATCAGAACACAAACAAATGAACTCGGAAACCATACCCTTTTTTCTATGGGGTCTGAGAACATCTTGACAATATTTATTTGCATTTTCAAATGCCAATTGCTTAATAATAAACTCACAAGCACCTGGATCTCCAATGGAGAGGGTTTCGGTCTTATAGAGCCACGCTATGAAATCAGATCAAAGTTCATTGGCTCCTTGCCGCAGTCTGGCTGGGCACAATTCAGGAGCCACTTGTCAAAAGAAATGAACTTTATTTTTAGAACCACACATGCCAAACAAAACAGCTCCTCAGGAAAAACCTTCAGAGCCCAACTGCCACCACCAGCTTCCCACAAGCCTCTCCACCTCCCCCATTCCTCCTGCTCTTGAGGCTGATTGGCTGGGTTGCGTGGGCAGAGCCAAAAAAAGTCCCCCAATGAGCAGCTCTGTGGTCTGAAAGGGCGGGGAAATAGCCCAATGAGCATCACCGCAGAGGAGCCAATCAGTTGGCAGCTAGAAGTTTGCTGGGGCCGCTGTGAGCCAATCATCAACTGGCAGCTGGAAGTTTGCTGGCAGCTGGAAGTTTGCTGTGGTCCCTTCGGCTGTGGCTCTCAACAGCACCTTGTTTAACTTTAGTCAGAACTAAGCTAGATTGGTCCCTGGAGGCAATTTGTCTCCAGGCACGGTTTGCACAGGCTGTAATTTGATCATACACCACAAATTCATAATTTGGCTGCCTTTCCAAATCAATAAATTCACCTATTCCTAAAAACATGTTCACGAGTGTTTGAAGATCCTGCCTCCGATTCTTTTCTGCCTGCTCCGAACAAAAGCCTATCCAATATAACCACCAGAGTAAAAAATTCCCCCCACTCAAGCAAGCTCTAGCAGTAGAAACCATAGACCTTGCAGGTGTTTTTTAACTCTTTAAAATAGTTTTAAAAGGAATTACTGCGTGGACGCGAACACATTTGTCCTAATCATTAACCTGCTCAAAAACCGGAAAGAATTGAAAGTCGCTAGTGTCCTCCCCAGCTTCCTGGGCCTTTCTAATTCCCCCACTGGAATGGAGTAAGGAAAGTCATCGCCAGTTCAGAGTATCTGTTAAAATTCGTCCTTATAACAGGGAGCGGCTGAATTCGAATGGCTGGGGCAGGTGCCATTAAGCACAATCTGTTAAAATTCCCTGGTAAATCTTGGACTTCATTGTCTGATTCCTCTCCCTCAGATTGCAATTCCTCTGTGGACCCTTTCCCTGTTGCTATGTTGAATTTGAGCTTGTAAGTCTCATGGAGGAGAACTCCCTGTTTCCTTATGAATCTCCTCTGGATCCTCCTCTTCAGGAGAAGGCCCTTCTATCCCTCCAGAGGCTTCCTCTCTATGATTCTCCTCTCTATGGTCTTCCTCCAGATTACTCCGGTTTGGTTAAGGCAAGGATAAGTTTTTTACTTTTGATCTTGCCCTGAGGTTTTTTGTTTGAATATAATTTGTTTTAGTTTTTAACTGGCTTAGAGGAAAAGAGATTAATTCCTTAGACTCAGGCAATTTTTCCATTTGAATAGAAAATGGAAAATTTTAATGGCTCTCTGAATACCTTTCAATAGATCTTCATGAGGCCATGGGCTTTGGCCCATGTAATCAAAAAGACAGATCTCTAATGCAGTGCAAACCTTTTGAATATTCTCAAAGTTTCCAGGTAATTCATTAGAAAAGCAATTTTTATGTATTTTCCTTCCTAATTTGTCCCATGTATGTAAATTTGGTGAATCTTGGTCACAAAATCAAGGGGAAAATTCACCTACAATCTTTAAGAATTATAGAAACTGGTTCCTTTTGACCTGCTTTCCCTTTTGATTAATTATTGTCTCTAAAATAGTCAAATACATGTCTTTATCAGTAGAAGTTGAATTTCCCATTGTTAAAGTTTTTTTAATGTCCCTTTGCTCCAAAAACTGCCTGGTACTTCTGTGACCCCCCAAATTGTCACAAATTCTGCATTTCTATAGCACGCTTCCTAACTCAACCTAGTCAATTTAACTCACGCCTCACTTCTGGGCACCACTTCTGCCACGCGACCAGTGCTAGCTTCATTAAAGAAGGTTTGATTCATGAGTAAAACACTAGGGAGTTTTAAATTAAAGAGACAAGACTCTAATTACCTTTTAGGCCAGTTCCAGGATGGCTTCTACTAGCTCCAGCCTCCAGCCACCTATTGCGGTAGCAAGGTTTACTGAAGAGCCTAGCGAGAGAGAGAACACACCAGGGAATAGACTTTTATTGGGGAACAAAAAATTCCATGGAAAATTCCATCCAATGAAGGTTAAGGGGGGCAGCATCCCAAGGTCAGTGGTGACGATTGAGTCTTTGGGAGAGTGGCCAGACATGCCTCTGCACAAACAAGCCCTCGGACCTGGAGAAGGGTGGGGAAAGCTCTGACACAGCTGTGTCTAAGCGCCTCTCACCCAGCCAGGGAGGTAACTCAAGTCACATGCGAGAATGGCCTCCTACAGGGTCATGCCACAAATTCCTTAATAAGGCACCTATGGCACAAGAGTTAAAACTAAGAATCAACAAATGGGACAAATTCAAACTAAAAAGTTTTTTTCTCAGCAAGAGAAATAATATGTGAGGTAAACAGGAAGCCTACATCCTGGGAATAAATTTTTATCCCTCACACATCAGATAGAGCTCTAATCTCTAGAGTATACAAAGAACTCAAAAGTTAAACAACAAAAAAAAAACAAATAACCCAAATCAACAAATGGGCCAAGGACCTGAACAGACACTTCTCAGAAGAGGATATACAATCAACAAATACACAAAAAATGCTCACCATCTGTAGCAATCAGAGAAATACAAATTAAAACTACTCTAAAATACCATCTCACTCCTATAAGAATGGCAGCCATTATGAAGTCAAACAATAACAAGTGCTGGTAAGGATGAGGGGGGGGGGAAAGTTACACTCATACATTGCTGGTGGGACTGCAAATTGGTGCAGCCAATTTGGAAAGCAGTATGGAGATTCCTTGGAAAACTGGGAATGCAACCACCATTTTTCCCAGCTATTCCCCTTCTTGGACTATACCCAAAAGACCTAAAAAGGGTATACTACAGGGACACAGCCACATCAATGTTTATAGCAGCACAATTCACAATAGCTAGACTGTGGAACCAACCTAGATGCCCTTCAATGGATTAATGGATAAAAATGTGGCATTTATATACAATTGAATATTACTAAGCTTCAAAAATAATAAGATCATGGCATTTGCAGGGAGATGGTTGGCATTAGAGCAGATTATGCTAAGTGAAATTAGCCAATACCTAAAAAACAAAGGCTGAATGTCTTCTCTGATATAAGGGGGTGACTCAAAATAGGATAGGGAGGAAGAGCATGAGAAGAAGATTACCACTAAATAGGGAAGAGAGGTGGGAGGGAAAGGGAGAGAGAAGGGGAATTGCATGGAAGAAGGAAGGAGACCTTCATCATTATACGATTACATGCATGATGATGTGAGGGGGGAAAAAAGAAGTGTGTCACATTAGATTGGGCAGAGAGAAGTGATGGGAGGGGAGGGGAGGGGAAGGGGGATAGGAAGGACAGAAGAATAAAATAGACACTAGTATTGCTGTATGTATATATGTGACTGTATGACCAACGTGATTCTGCAGCCTGTGCACTCAGAATAATGAGAAATTATACCCCATTTGATTCAAATATATGATATGTCAAGATCATTGTACTGTCATGTGTAACTAATTAAAACAAAAAATAAACTGGTAAAACAAACAAAAAAACCCAAAGAACTATTATCTGAAATTAGAAAAGTTATATCACTGTGAAGTTATTCAAAATAAATTATGCCTTTTTCTGGGGGAGAGAGAGAGAGAGAGAGAGAGAGAGAGAGAGAGAGAGAGAGAGATTTTAATATTTATTTTTTAGTTTTTGGTGGGCACAACATCTTTATTTTTTATTTGAATGTGGTGCTGAGGATCAAACCCAGCACCCCACGCATGCCAGGCAAGCACGCTACCGCTTGAGCCACATCCCCAGCCCCTAAATTATGCCCATTAATTAAAAAAAATAAATTAAAGGGATAAGAATAGGGAAAAATAACTCCAACTATCCCTATTTCCTGATGACATGATTTATATTTAGATGACTGCAGAATCTCCACCAGAAAACTTCTAGAAATCATAAATGGATGCAGCAAAGTAGCATGATATAAAATTAACCCCCATAAATCAATTGTTTTCCTATACATCAATGATGAATCCTCTGAAAGAGAAATTAGGAAAACTGTCCCATTCACAATAGCCTCAAAGAAAAATTATTGGGAATCAGCCCAACAAAAGAACTGAAGGCCTCTACAATGAAATCTGCAGAACACTAAATAAATTAAAGAAGATCTTAGAAAGATCTCCTATGCTCATGGATAGACAGAATTAATATTGTCAAAATGGCCATACTATCAAAAATGTTACACAGATTTTATGCAATTCCTATTAAAATCCCAATGACATTCTTCATAGAGCTAGAAAAATCAATCACAAAATTCTTTTGGAAAAATAAGAGATCCAGAATAGCAAAAGCAATCCTTAGCAAGAAGAGTGAAGCAGGAGGCATCACAATACCAGACCTTAAACTATACTACAGAGCAATAGTAATAAAAATGACATGGTATTGGCAAGAAAACAGACATGAAGACCAATAGAACAGAATAGAAGTCACAGACACAAACCCACATAAATACAGTTATCTCCTATTAGAAAAAGGCACCCTAAACATACATTGGGCAAAAAATAGCCTCTTCAACAAATGGTGCTTGGAAAACTGAAAACCATTAGGTCCCTATCTCTCATCCTGCACAAAAATCAACTCAAAGTGGGTCAAGGACCAAGGCATTAGCCCAGAAACTCAGCACTTGCCAATAGTAAAATCAGGCCCAAGTCTCCATTGGGTAGGTTTATGAACTGAATTCCTCAATAAGACCCTAAAGCACAAGAATTAAAATCAAGAATCAATAAATGGGAGTGTGTCAAACTAAAAGCTTCTTTGCAGCAAAGGAAAAAATCAACATGTGAGAGCCAACAAAATTGGAGGAAATCTTTACTATCTGCACCTCAGATAGAGCATTAATCTCCAGGATATATAAAGAACTCAAAAACCTTAACACAGAAAACACATAACCCAAATTATAAATCAGCAGAGGAACTGAACACTTCACAGAAGAAGATGTACTAATGGTCAACAAATATATGAAAAAAAATGTTCAACATCTCTAGCAAGTAGAGAAATGAAAAGTAAAGCTACACTGAGATTTAATCTCACTCTGGTCAGAATAGCAGTTATAAAGAATACAAGCAACAATAAATGTTGGCAAGGATACAGGGCAAAAGGTACACTAATACATTGCTGGTGGGACTTCAAATTAGTGCAGCCCCTCTGGAAAGCAGTATGGAGATTCCTCAGAACACTTGGAATAAAACCACCATTTGAGCCAGCTAACCCTGTCCTTGGTTTATACCCAAAGAACTTAAAATCAGCATACTACAGTGATGCAGTCACATCAATGTTCATAGAAGTTCAATTCTCAAATACCTAAACTATGGAACCAACCTAGTTTCCCTAAAATAGATGAATGATTTTTAGAATGTAGTGTATAGGGAGATGGGGCTGTAGCTTCATACACATATGGAATACATCTTATTCTAATTAGGATCCCAGTCTTTTTGTACATGATGCAGAGATTCTTGGCTGTAAAAATTTTAAATTCCAAAAGTTTTAAATAAAAGCAAAAAACTACTGAAACATTCTGAACAAGAACAACATTGGCAGTCTAACACGTCATAATTTCAAAACTCCCTGCTGTAAAGTTACCAGTCATACAAATAGTGTGAACACAAAAGATAGAAATGTCAATTAATAAAGTAGGGTAGAAAATCCAGAAATGGGGGGAAAAGCACCCTCACATAGGTTTTCAAGTGCTTTCTGACAACACCATTCTGTGGAAATGGATGGTCTTTTCAACAAATGCTGTTGAAAAAACTGGATAGATAGCCACACACCGAACAAGGAAGTTGGGCCCTTATGTGACACCATAGACAAAAATTAACTCAACATGGATAGAGGACTTAAATGTAAGACCTGCAATTATAAAAGTCATAACACACAAGAGAAAAAGTCCTTGACAATGGATTTGGTGGTGACTTTTTGGACGGAACACCAAAAGCACAGGCACCAAAAGAAAAAAAGAAACTGAACTACATCAAGCCTGAAAACTTGATTCATCAAGGGACACAGTCATTAGTGAAAAGACAACCCACTGAATGCAAGAAAGCATTTGAAAATAATATTTCTGATTAGAAGTTAAGATCTATGATATAAAGAGCCCTTATACCTCAACAATAAGAAAATGACAACCCAGTATTAAAATGGGCAAAGGACTTCCACAGATATTTCTCCAAAGAAGATATGCAAATGGCTCATAAGCACATGGGAAGATGTTCAACCTCAATAATCAGTGGAGAAATCAAAATTAAAATTACAATGAGATCCAGCTTCACACACATCGTGAGGACTATCATCAAAGAAAAAAATACCACCAATTCTCCTGAGAATGTGAAGGAACTGGAACTCTTGTGCACTATGGGTTAGAATGCAAAGTGGCTCTATGGAAAACTGATTGGTGGTTCCTCAAATTATCAAAAGGATCATTCATATGATCCTTAAATTCTACTTCTTGAAGAGATGTTTATATGCTTATAATCACTCCAGGATTATTTATTATACTCAAGGGTCCATTGAGAAATAATATTTTTATTTTTTAGCTGTGCATTATAGTTATATATAAGCATGGAATATAGTTTGTCCCAATTCAAACTTGCCCATTCTCTCCCCCCTCCATGACACTGTTTCCTTTCTTCTTCTCTACTGGTCTTCCCTCCATGTATTTATAGTTTTCTTAACTCATGCTTTACAGATATGCATAAAGATGAAATTCACTGTGGTCTCTTCATATATGTATATAGGATAGTTTGGTCAATTTCATTCCACTATTTTGCCCTTTTCCTATCCCAAGGAAGAATATTTTACATGTAGCATGTGATGAAATATTATTTTGTCTGAAAAATGAAGGAAATCCTGGCTGATAGTAGAATAGGGATGGACCTGAGAACACATCTGTATGATTCTACTTATATGAAGTACAATACACAGAGTAATTGAAATAATACAGGAAGGAGAATGGTGGTTTCTTAGGGCATCAGAGAAATTGACAATTATTGTCCAACAAATGAGCTTCAATTTTGCAAGATGAGAAAAATTCTGTAGCTGAATGCTGGTTTCAGAAGAACAGCAAAATAAGTGTAAAGAATACCACTGACGTGCCTTCCCAAATAGCTGACAAGGTAAAACCTTGCTGTGCATTTTTGAAAACATATAAAAATGTAACTCCTTTTATTTATTTCCACACAAATAAAGACCAAGGAAGTTCTCCAACTAGTAGAACTGATCAGAAGGAAGTTCTCCATGAGTAGAAATGTGAAAGGATCATTCAGGTTGAAGAGGTGCATCACTTAGTCATGCCAAGAAATGAAGAGTAACAATGAGGGTGGCTCCTCAGGAAAATTTAAAGCATGTGTCATTGTACAATAAGTTTTTAACTCCTCTCCTAAAGAGATTGAGGTACAACTGTGTAATAATTACAGAGCTCATGATGTTGCCAAAGAAGGCACACCATGAGGCCAGTCATGTGCACACATGGGCCAAGGACACCACCAGGCTGGGAGGGTTCTGTGGAGACTTGTGCTTAAGGTCTTGGTCTTTGTCTTGACAGAGGAAAAAATGCAAGGGAAGAAGCAACAGGTAGACAAACAAACAACTCTCTCAGCAATTGTCCCTAGGTCTGTGAATCTCCTGACAGTTTCCTTCTGGAGTCAGTCCCTTTGAACCATTCTGGATAGGAATCTTGGAGGAAAAGCTCCCCCCACCACTCCTGAGGGGTCATCCCTGATCGGCTTTCATTCACCAGCCCAGGATCCTGGAAGCCAGCATCACTCAAGCACAAGAGACTTGTCCACCCACTAAAAACTAATGTAGACAGATGTCAGATAAGAATGAGAAAGCAGAAATCACTTTTGGAGTTTCAGATCAATGGGAACAAGTGTCAGTGCACATGGGAAAGGCTTGCCATCACCAATGTGCTCCTGTCACTCCCTACAGCCAAGACCTGTGCACACACCCCTTGCTAAGGGACACACACGAGGATACACACTCATTACAACCTGTTCCACCACAGATATCATCAAAACCCCTCACATTTGGAAACAGGTGCATGACCCACAACTCACTGCCATCCCACCAAACACACAGATGCATACCAAGAAAACAGAGACAATATCTTTTGTACAACAAGCTTACAGGTTTTAACTTTATCACACCTTTTGTATGCAAACCTGACATTTACAAGAAAGAGGAAGCTACCAACCACAATACCCTCTGCAGACATGCTGCTGATCCAACAAGAGGAGAAGCTTAATTAGGCAAGCATCTTTTGGATGAGGGTATTTGGTGTGCTTCAGATACACATATCCTCACACCCTAGAAAAACACACACCAGTCACTATCACCCAAATGTAATCACACAAACCCTCCCTCAATAACTGCATAGACTCAGACCAAACAAATATACTTATTAACATACAACAACAATTTCTATTCTCAAATGAAAACATATACAATCACCTGAAGATTGAAAACATGCACATACACAAATGCATCAGAATTTGAAGTTCAACAACAAATCTCAGTTATACACAGACACTGCTAACTCCTCCTACATACTCACAAAGGATACCCCTCCATTCCCAAGAAACAACATAATCACCTCAAAGCCCTAAATAAGAACATACACAGCAGTCACTCTTGAGTCATTATCAACAGAATCTGTACACATCCATGGGCCACATACACACAACTCCTAACACTCCAACATACCCATTGATTCCATTCTCTCCAAATCTCTGTACACCGGAGACTGTGTCCCTAAATTCTCACCTAGACACCATGAACATACATATACACTCTAAGATCTGAAAATGCACAGCTCCAACACTGAGCGGTAAGACAACATCCTAGCTCTTCTCAAATGTATGCACACATGTTCACAATAGTCCACAATGCCAACAACACCTACAGAACCAGCAACAACACCCCAAACACACATCCTGCCTGAAAGGCACTGACTGAAAACTGACCAAAGAAATCACTCATACAAAATCTTTACACACAACAATCAAACACACATAAGATAATTCATGGTGTCCTGTTTCATGTCCTTTCCATACCTCTACACATAAAACACACAAGAACACAAAGTCCTGGTGCTAGAGGCACAAGTTCACACACACACACACCACAGTATGAACAATGACACACCAGTTAGCCTTTTGTTCAATGATATTGATCTTGTGGGCCATGCACAAAGAAGTGGAGGGGTGAAGGTGCAGACTTCAGGCACATACCTTGGTGTTACAAAAGTACAATGCAGAGAACACATTCCCTCCTATAAAACTGAAAGGTACTTGCCAGACACTCAATAACTGCTCAATACAGAGGAAAACCCTTCAAATAGAAAGACAGCCCTCTCAGATAATGCCTCTGGAGATGAAGGTCCTCTGGGACACTTAAGAGGTACCTAAAGGAGAGGATCACCCCAAATAGACTCTTTTGAATATCCACTGTCAGCCCAGATAGATGTCTCCTAGCTGGAAGGCCAGACCGTTGTGCAATGTGTGTTCCCATGCCAGGGCCGGGCTTGTTCACCTGGGCTCCCCCCTTCAGCCACGTCAACTCCAATTTCTTTCTTTTTTTAAAGAGAGAGAGAGAGAGAGAGAGAATTTTTTAATATTTATTTTTTAGTTTTTCAGCGGACACAACATCTTTGTTTGTATGTGGTGCTGAGGATTGAATCTGGGCCGCACGCATGCCAGGTGAGCGCGCTACTGCTTGAGCCACATCCCCAGCCCATCAACTCCAATTTCTGAATGGGGTCTGCAGTGTTGTCACATAAGAGGCCTTTGGCATCCTTACATGCCCCAATTTTAACCTGGAGACATTACTGGCATGTTTGTTGCTCAAAAGATGAGTGAGTAAATTATCAGCTTTTCCATTCTATGTTCAGACAGAAGAGGAGAATCTGGTTAGAGGGAAGGTCTGGGGCCTCTTGTGTTGTGGACAGGAGCTGTCCTAATCACTTTCCAAACCTGTGATAATATACCTGAGATCAACACCTTTGAAGAACCAGAGATTTATTTTGGCTCGTGATTTCAGAGGTTACAGTCCATGGTCTCTTGTCCCTCTTACCTCTGGACCGGTGGCAAAGCAGAATATCTGGAAGAGAGTGTGTGGCAGAGGAAAACCAATCACCTCAATCTGCTGGGAAGCAGAGAGGGACAGAGACAGAAGTGAATTAGGGTTGCAGTACCCCTTCAGGGGCACATCCCCAGTGAAATAATTTTCATCAACTGGGCCCTACTTTCCAAAAGGTTCCAACACCTCCCAAAAGTGCCATCAGCTGTGAACCAGATGTTTAACAGGTGAGACTTTGGGGGACACTACATGTCAACACCAGAATATTTACCCCTTGTCCCCAAAAGCTCATGTCTGTCTCAGAGCAAAAAACAACAACAACAACAACAACAACATTCAGTCCATTTCCAAGAGTCAGTCCACAAATCTCAACAGTGCATTTCTCAATAGTCCTTGTCCAAAGGTTCATCTGAGATGAAAGGGAATATTGTGATGCTGAACCCTGAATTAAAGGTTTTTTCCTGCCACTCTCTTCTTTTTGATTCATGAGCCTAGCTTTCTTTTCTCCCCACACCCTCACCCCTGTCTTAATGACTAACCATAGAGTCAGTTAAAAGCACTAACCCTTGCACTGGGCACTCCTCCTTACTAGGTCACAGGAAATGTCCAAATGAAAAGGTATGGGCACAAGTGTAGAGAAGACACTGTTTAGGATGGAAACCAGAGGCACACACCTTGAGAATGCAGGCATCTAACCAATCACACTATCTTAGATTCACAGGTCTGGGATGGGTCAGTGTCCACTGGACTCAGATAGGACCCACACAACCCCAGCTCCTCTAGAGGACATTCCGTCAACAGTAGTGAACTCCCGTTGTGCTCACCTGCCAAGACTCAGAGAACAATCCCACAAAACACACTGTATATACTTTCACTCAGCAGAACTAAGCAAGGTGAGACCAGGAGCTAGCCATTCATCTCTGCCACACTGGATTGTTGCAAAGGAAGCCTTTTCTCTCACACCTCTCTGCCTCTGCATTACTGGCTATCACAGGTGGAAGCAAAGCAGCACAATCAAACCTTTTGCAGTTGCATTAGCTGAAATCCTCTTTATTAATCAAAAAGAAAGTTAGCATGTTTCCAAGATACAACTGCACAGGGGAAACACAACCAGCCCCATAGAGAAGAACAGGAAACCAGCAAGGAGGAAACTGAAAAAGCACAGCAGGGCACACGTTAAGTCTAGTGCTCCAGAGGTGAAACTAGGACACCTGATGGCGTGATATGGGTCCCCGAGAGCTTGAGCATCCTCACCCCTCCTGCTTGGACTGATGTGGGACCAATCCCTAGAGCTGGTGTGCTCACTACTTTCACTTCCCTGAGCAGGCGTTTCATAGGCTGCCAGTGCTAACTTACTGAGCTCTCCACCACAACACTGGCTCCGCTCCCACAGTTTGACAAATCACTGCTTCTGGGGCTGCTGGATTGCACTCTGACTGTGACATGCTCTTCCTGGCCACCAGCCTTTCCTCTGAAGTATCAGTGCAAACCTTCACAGCCCTACTACTCCTGCATGCTGTAAGCTGATAACCAGCATCACATGGACAATGCCAAGGTCAGCTGTGAATGAGGAAATTAGCCAGGCCCACCTGGACCAAGGCCTAGGTGAGCCCATATGGTGTTAGTTACACAGAAAAATGAATATTAACATAAGGATTCCAAGACTGCCCTGTGCAGGCAGGTCACCCTGACACTCGCCTCTCCAAAAGTCTTTGAGCCTGCTAAGGGTAGGGTCCTTCCCATTCCTGAGATGCCCAAAGGTAGCTTCTGTGTAATGAAACTAACCTCTTTGCCAATCACTTCATCCTTGGCCCTAACATTACAAAGTTTTCTTTTCTGGAAAACCTGCAAGTACTTTAAATCTTTCTACTCTGCCTTTTGCTTCTGAGCCCACTGTAAATCAGGCTAAAAAGCAGCTAGAAATACCCAGGCCATATCTCAGGCTGTACTGCCTTGAAATATTCTCTACTTAGATTAATCAATCTGTGTTTTACTTGCCTTTTCATCACAGAAGATCTAACAACAATTAGAGGAGACAAGTTTATGTAGCTCATGGTTTCAGAGGTCTCACTCCACCAACCACCAACTCCATAGCTCTGGGGCCAAGGTGAGGCAGAACACAGTGGGGGAAGTGTAGGGTGTGGGAAAGCAGCTCAGGATATGGCAATGAGGATGCAGAGAGAGACCTCTGCGCACCAGGGACAAACTATGTACCCCAAAGGCATGCCCCCTTTGATTGACTACAGTTAACATCCGGTTAATCCACACCAGTGGGTTAATGCACTCATTAGGATTAAGTTCTCAACACCCAATCATTTCCCCTCTAAACTTTCCTGCATTGTCTTACACATGAGCTTTCCAGGGACACCTCACATCTAAAGTATAACCTTCTCTTACCTTTAAATAAGCCTCCCATGAATTCTAAGGACATGCAGAATGTAGGCCAATTCTTGCCAGAGGTAACATGAGTGGCCTCTACTCCAATTCCCACTAAGGTGCTTACTTCAGTCTCAAAACCTCATGGACACGGCCTCCACTGTCTGCATCTCTCCACATTCTGGTCTGACCTCACATCAGCATAACCCACAAAACTCTCTCCTAGCACTCTAGGCTTTCTCTAGCCTCTTTCTCTAAGCTTTTCCAACGTCTCCGGAAAATTAGTCCCAAAGCCTTTGGAGTCACATGACCAGGTAGGGTCACAAAAACGTGCACACTATTGGCCACATTTTTTCTGGGTTAATCGGTCGTCTGTCACAGTACTAAAATATCTGAGATCAACACCATGAATGGAAGAAAGATTAATTTGGGCTCATTGTATGGAGGTTACAACCCATGATTGCTTGGCCCTGTTGCCTTTGAACCTGAGGCTGGGCAGTATAGTATGCTGGAGGAAAACTGCTCACTTCAATGTGGCCAGGAAGCAAAGAGAAAAAGAAAGGGGGTAGTGATAGGGAAAGACCTATGTCCCAATATCCCATCTGTAAAACAACCCCAATGACATGATTAATTTCCACTGCAACCCACCTCCTAAAACCTCCCCCTACCTCCTAGTAGCACCATCCACTGGAGACCAAAATTTTAACTCATGAACCTTTCCCAGATGGTGACTATCTAACCCTTAGAGGGGACTGAGATCCCCTCACTTACACATTCTACCATTTCTCTCTCTCTCTCTCTCTCTCTCTCTCTCTCTCACACACACACACACACACACACACACACACACACACACTCACAGGCACCATCCTGCTCAGGAACCATTCTTAGGTCACAGCCAGGAGGAGAGTCAACCTAAGGAGCAGGCACAGAAAACCCCAAGTGAGTCCCAGGAAGGAAGGGCATGTTGTGGGGTCCCCTGGTGGCCACCTTGAGCATGTAGCTGATAGGTCAGCCACTCAATGGGAATGGAAAAAATGAAGAAGTGGCATGACACTATGAGACATACATGAAGCAGGGATTCGCTTCCCACATGAAGAGAATCCTTACCCTTAAGAACAGAAAAAAAGACATGACCCAATGGAACATAGCTACCAAAACAGAAACTCAAATCTTCTCTGATATTTGGGAGCTTGGAGGTCCTGACTAGCCCTGAAGCCTCAGGGTTCCACAGGGAAGGGTTGTCTGATCTCCACCAGCAAACACCACCCAGTGCCGCAGTCTGTCTGGGCACAAAAAAACCAGGAGGTCATGAGCCACTTGTAGGTTCAAAACAGGAACTACTTCATTGCCCGAACCCAACGGGAACTCTCCAGAACTCCACGGAAAAACCGCGAGAACCAATGGGAACTCAATGGGAACTCCGCGAGAACTCAACGGGAACTCAAAAGTAGTGGGCACCCGAGGTAGCAGGAGCCACCTTATTGCCAGACAGCAGAGATTTATATACACAGCTTGTTTCAATTTAGCATCATCCAGTTACAGCAATCAGTCATCATCCTAATGATTATACACAGCTTAACTTAATTATCATCATCTTAATGTCTTGCTGGTGCCACCACTCAACTACTCCTTCTGGAAAAATGCCAGGCACCATCCTGACTTGGTTGTGGCTCTCAATATCTCCCCCCTTCTGTTTAATTAAACAACAAGCATGTGGCTTAGGGACCGTGCCTGTCTTAGGTTGTCTAATACTACATAGAGTTCTTACCCGTCATCGGATGAGATGACCTCAAGGCATCAGCCTCCTGTCTTAGGTTAGTACCATTGCAATTGGATCTTACCCAAAATTGACTACTGGCCCAGCATTTAGCCATACTTGTGGATAGTGGTTTTTACACAAACACCATAAACAACCTGCTACAAGCAAAAAGATGAGGATAAAAAATGCCACAACATCAAGCCATTGACGGCTCCTTTTGGAAAAATTGTACCATCGATGACACCATCAGCAAAGATACCCTGGCACTACCACAATTCGCTGCACCAACAGATAATTCACAATGAATACAAGTGATACATAGTCCAGGAAAGTTTTGCAAATAGTTCAAAACAGAGGATTCCATTAATATGTCCATTTCCTCCCAAAGTAAATCAACTCCTTGATTGAGCATCACTTGTTGAGTTATATTATTCATTGATGCATCAGTTTATACAGTTTGTGTGATAGCTATTGCAGAAGCTGTAGTTTGGTTTTATCTTTGTCTTCACTGGCACTAGGATGAAGATAGGAATTCTGGCAATGATGGCTAAAAAAAAATTATGTAACATTCCAGCAGGCATTAAAAAAGCAATTTTCTAAACAATTTAGTATCCTGAATAGAATTAGATATAATGAAAAGGAAAGGTGAAAGTAAACAAACAGATCTGTTAACCTTTTTTGTTCACATTTTAAAACAATCCTCAACAGCTGTTTACCCAATTTAAATTAAACCATTTAAATCACGTGAATAAAAAAAATATTTGGATCCATTTTTTCATGAGTGCTCCTCATATATGATGTATGGACATACGCACATACAGATATACAACACAAAACACAAGTGTGCACACATAACACAATATATACAACACATAATAGTAAAGGCCTTGTAGCTTTTCACAGGTGAAATCTCCATTGCAATGTTTAAAAACTCCACAGTCAAAAATAGAACTGATCAGAAAAATATTAACCTAGGTCTGTATGAGCTCAAAAATAAAATAGAACTTCATGATGTACGAGAGGGCAATAATAAAATAGATATTGAAAAAAGCATCCTGGTTACCACCTGGGTTTGACTCTTCTTTTGATATCCCATCCTTCTTCCTGTAACTTGCATATGGGTCTGAAGGTATTTCCACAAGCAAGCCCCAAGGTATTTTTTCATTTGAAATAGGCCTTAATGGTGTTCATTATTCATTAGCCTCCAGGTGTGGGAGAACCACTGTCGCAGATGTAAGGATAGCTAAACTGAAGTTCTGGATATCAGCTGTTATATATTTGAGCCAAGTCATCTTCTTTTTGGTCTGTAGAAATCGCTTTAGTTAGTCTCTCTGGAATCCAAATCAGCTACTATTCTCCCTGTGGAAACACACAAACAGACCTCCGACTCCAGACAATCACTGGGTCAGGACCTTTCCATTGTCCTGTTAGAATATCCTTCCAAAGTACCTTGGGCTTATGCACATTTTTGGACACATGTGCCTTTCCACAGCACTAAGCCCCGATGAATCCAAATTTAAAAAGTTTAGAGTAAAAAGGGTTATTTTAAGTTTATCTTTGGGGGATATATACCCCTTCCCATTTCCCTCTTTTTATTTTAATAAGTACATTTTAATAGTTTGATGAGCTCTTTCAACTATGCCTTGTCCCTGTGGATTGTATGGGATTCCTGTTATATGAGTAATGCCAAATGATGAGCAAAATTGCTTAAAAGAGGTAGAAGTATAGCCAGGGCCATTATCTGTTTTTAACTGTTTTGGAAAGCCCACAGTGGCAAAATTTTGTAAGCAATGAGCTATAATATCTTTAGTTTTTTTCTCTGGCATGAAGGGAGCCCATAAAAAATCCAGAAGAAGTGTCAACTGTAACATGCAAATATTTTAATTTTCCAAATTCTGGCAAGTGTGTGACATCCATCTGCCAAATATGGTTAGTTATCAGTCCTCTAGGATTGACTCCAATATTAACTTGTGGTAAAAAGGTCACACAATTTTGATATTGTTTTATTATTTGTCTAGCTTGTTCCTTAGTTATTTTAAAATGCTTTTGTAAAGTATTAGCATTGACATGGAACTTTTTATGAAAATTTGTAGCTTCTTCTAGTGTAGAGAAAATATGTATGTCATGTGTAGTTTTATCTGCTAAATCATTGCCCAAACTAAGGGCTCCAGGCAATCCTGTATGTGCCCTGATATGTCCTATAAAGAATGGATCTTTTCTGTCCCAGATTAGACTTTGTATAGTGGAAAGCAAAGAGAAAACAGTAGAGGAAGGGGAAATCCTACCAGCATCTTCAAGGAATACTATAGCATTAACTATATACTGACTATCGTAAAATAAATTAAATACAGAATCTTTAGACATCACAAAAACTTGTAATACTGCATTAAGCTCTACCTTTTGAGCTGATTGTTTGGGTACTAAAAATGTAAAAGTTTGATTAGGGGTAACTACTGCTGCTGTACCATTATTTGACCCATCAGTGAATATATTTGGAGCATTCATGATAGGTGTTTTTCTTGTCATTTTTGGAAAAACTACAGGGTGTGAAGACCAAAGAGACAACAAAGGATTAGATGGTAAGTGGTTATCAAATGAAACATTAGCTTTACACATGATTATTGTCCAAGTATTTAACTCATTAGCTAACTCATCAATTTGATCCATAGTATATGGAGTAATAATTTTATTGGGAGAAATTCCAAACACTCTCTTTGCTGCTTTTATTCCTTTGAGTATTAATTGTCCTACAGCCTCAGGATACCTAGTAAGAATAGTGTTAGGAGAATAAGATAAATGTATCCATAATAATGGACCTTCTTGCCAAAATACTCCTGTAGGAATATTTTTTGTTGGTAGTACAATAAATAATAAAGGCAAACTTATATCAATTCTATCCAAATGCATATTTTCCATAAATGTTTCAATGTTTTTTAATGTATTTCTTGCTTCAGGTGTTAATATGCGGGTTGAATTTGGATCTGATGGACCTTTTAGGATATCAAATAAAGGTCCCAAATCTCCTGTTGGTATGCCTAGATAAGGCCTTACCCAATTTATGTCTCCTAATAACTTTTGAAAGTCGTTAAGTGATTTGAGTTGATCTACTCATATTTGAATTTTTGGTGGACGGACCATGGTCGAGGATAATAGAACTCCTAAATAATTAATTGGAAAATTTAATTGTACTTTATCTATTGCTATCTCTAGATTATAACTTTTAATAAGTTTGTAAGTATGGCATAACATTCTAGCAATGTGTTTTTATCTTTGTGTGCTAATAATACATCGTCCATATAGTGAAATATTTGTAGTTCAGGATTTTGATTTCTAAATGGCTGGATTGCTTTGTTAACATAAATTTGACACATAGTTGGGCTGTTAGCCATCCCTTGAGGGAATACTTTCCATTCACATCTCTGATAAGGACCTTCATGATTCAACGCAGGGACAGTAAATGCAAAACGTGGACTATCCTCAGCATGAATTGGAATTGAAAAAAAAATAATCTTTAATATCTATAACTAAAACATACCATATTTTTGCCAAAGCAGACAATTGAGGAATCCCCGATTGAGCAGGTCTCATAATAACCATCTCATTATTATTGGCTCTTAAATCTTGCAATAATCTCCATTTACCAGATTTCTTTTTGATGACAAAAAATGGGAGTATTATGGGGAGATACGGAAGGTTGTATATATCCCTCTGCTAATTGTTGTTTGACCAGGTCACGGGCGGCTTGTATCTTTTCTTGAGTCAGCGGCCACTGAGGAACCCATATTGGTCTTTCTGATTTCCAAGTAATTTTTATTGTCTCAGTGACCCCTCCTGAAAACCCAATACATGTCTGTCTGTTCCTTGTTCTATTTGTATTGGTGCTGCTATACCATGTTCTTGTTCTCCTAATCTTTTTCCTTTCCTAAAACCTTGTCTAGCCATAATATTGGATGCATTTGAATTGATGTTATTTGTTAATGTTAGTCCTAATTGATCTAGGACATCTCGTCCCCATAAATTTACAAGAAGATGTTCCAATACATATGGCTGTATAGTTCCTTCACATCCTTCAGGATCCTTCCAATCTAATACCATTGCACTTCTATGGGGATTAGTTGCCACTCCTAGGCCTCGAAGTGTTTGAATGGCTTGTTGTAATGGCCAATGTTTTGGCCATTCTTGACGAGAGATGATGCTAAGGTCTGCACCTGTATCCAGTAGTCCATTAAATTCATGTCCTTGAATATTTAGTTTTAGCATGGGGCGAGAATCTAAATTTAAAGAAAGCATAGCCCAATCTACACCTGTGGAGTCTAATCCCCTGGAACCTCTTTCTACAGTACAACTGGAAAATTTATCATGTAGGCTGGGTATTATTAATAACTATGCTATTCTATCTCCTGGTGAAATTACTGATATACCCTTTGGAGAACTGGCTATAATTTTTATTTCACCTTCATAATTGGGATCAATTACCCCAGGACTTATCATAAGTCCTTTTAGAGTAGAAGAACTGCATCCTAACAATAAGCCTACTGTTCCTTGGGGAAGAGGTCCTTTTATTCCTATGGGAATGAATTGAACTCCCATCTCTGGTGTTAGTACTGCTCTGGCAGTGGCACAGATGTCCAACCCTGTGCTCCCTCTGGTTTGTCTGATGAGAGATCTAATGGATAATGTGTCCTGGGCACTACCCTGATGGTGTTGCTGGGTTCCTCTATGGTGTTGCTGGGTTCCTCCAGTGCCCCGTATATTTGTGGTTGTGGGCCCCGGAGCATTGGGCCCCCCTGTCCGTTTTTTGGCAATGGAGCCCGATGCCTTTCTCCATGATATCATGGGTAAACATCTGGTTCTTGTCCGTTTTTTGATAACAGAGTACCCTCTATGGTGGTTTGAGAACAGCATTCATTACTCCAATGTCTCCTTCTACGGCATCGTGGGCAAATACCCAGCATTCTACCCCTTTGATACCTAGTTTTGTTAAACCCTCCTCCTATAGGGCAATTCCTTTTAAAATGTCCTGTTTGTTCATAATTGTATCATGTTTTTGGCCTGGTATCTAAAGCCTGTTGTACTGCAGCTGCCAAGACTTGCCCTTGTTCATTAATGTCTCTACATAATTTAATATATGTGTTTAAATCTTCATGTTTCCATGGTCAAATGGCCTCCTTGCACCAACGATTTGCTTGCTCAAAGGCTAGCTGTTTAATTAATGGCATTGCTTGTTATGTCTCCCCCAAAACTCTGGTAGCTGTTTGAATAAGCCTATCTACAAATTCAGCGTAAGGTTCATTAGCTCCTTGTATTACCTTAGATAATTGACCTTGTAAATCTCCATGTCCTTGTAAAGTCTTCCATGCCCTAGCCACATCTGCAGCAATTTGTGAGTATATGGCAGGATCATATCCAATTTGTTGCTGCTGACCCTCATAAGGTCCCTTTCCTAACAACATATCTAGATTTCTCTGAGGATAACCAGCTGCTGTATTTCACCTAGCCATCTCCTTGCAAAATTCCTCATTGGCAACCTTCTATAACAGGTATTGTCCTTCATTTAGCACAGCTTTACACATACTAGACCAATCTGCTGGCATCATGTTCAAGTTGGTAATGAATTCGACCATGCTTATAGTGAAGTGTGCTTGAGGACCATAGGTTGTTACAGCCTCTTTTAGCTGCTTCACTGTTTTGAAATCTAAAGCATGGTGAATTTGCTGCCCTCCTGCCTGCTCAAATATAGGGCATGCTAATCTTTGAGGTCCTGTCTCAGGATCCCATCTATCAACTATGGGGGTTGAGGGCCACTCAGCATATGTTGTCTCCATAGGTGGAGCTGTTGGTCGGACACTTACACCCTCTGGTGATAGAAAGGTGTTAGTAGCAGACTCCTGTTGTAACTTTTCCCCTGATAGCTTTTTATGTTCTAAACTTTCTTCCCCTTTCTGACTATCTCGAGAGGCCTCCTATTTTCATGATTTAATATGTCTTCTACCATAATCTGCACTGAAAGATTTGGACTAGGCAAACAAAATCGTATCATCATCCACAATGGCAATGAGCCAACTGGCAGAGTTCCTGGGTTTTCCTTTTCTATCCTTTTTAAATCTTCATCATGATGATTCCATTGTGATATATTTAATAGCCCCTCTTTAATGAACCATGGGCTACACCTTTGTATTGTCTTAACATATGCCCTAACTGTTCTTGATTTTACTGGGGTGCCTCCTTCCTCTAACAATTTACTTAATATTTTTTCAGTTTGTTTTTTACTAATTTTTAATTCTATATTTCAGTGATGAAGATACCCCTCACTAAGATAATGCAAAAGAAAACCAAGACAAAATGAAACAAAAATGGACCAAAAATTCATTATATCAGCCTTTCTATCCTCCTGAAATGTCCATCCATCCTTTCTTCCTATCTGTTCCTCAGACTCAAGTAGTTTTTCCTCAGATGTGAGAGGTTTTTCTTCCATCTCACCCATCTCCAGGGACAGGTAACTTAAAACAAAAGTGAAACAAAACGAAAGAAGAATCTTAAAATGGCTACCCATCCTCTGCCCTGCCCTCAGGGGTGAGCAGTTTATCTTATCACTTACCCTCAGTCATTCCCTGTACGTGCCACCAAATGCTGCAGTCTGGCTGGGCACAATTCACGAGCCACTTGTCAAACAGGAACGAACTTTATTTTTTGAACACACGCTGCACCACCCGAGCTCTCCAGGAATTTCCCGAGAGCCCAACTGTCACCACTGGCTCTTCTGGCGGGCACCTCAACCGGCACACTTAGGTCCCCACTCTTGAGGCAGATTGGCTGGGTCGCGCGGGCGGAGCCAAAAGAGTCCCCCAATGAGCAGCTCCGTGGTCTGAAAGGGCAGGGATACAGCCCAATGAGCATCACCGCAGGTGAGCCAATCAGCTGGAAGTTTGCTGGGACCGCTTTGTCTGCGGCTCTCAACAACCCACCTAGGCACCACACTTCTTATGACACCAGAACAGAGACTGTCTGACCCTAGTTGAAACTGAGATTAATCCAGAAGTCTGGGCTATCAGTGAAAAAAGATGTAGCAATAGGACCTGCTCCTGTCCAGATCCATCTCAAAGATCCTACATCCTTTTCCCACCACAAAACTATCCCCTGAAACCAGAGACTATAAAAGGGTGACAACCTATAATAACATAACAAAATGACAGGGCCTTAAAATGACAGTGTCTCTGAAGACCCTGTAATAATCCATGTAATACACCAATTGGAAGTCCAATAGGGAATGGAAACTAGTACAGAACCTCAGATCAACAAACGAGGCAATGGTTCCCATACATTCAGTGGTCCCCAATCTTTACACCTTCTTATCCAAAATTTCTCAAGATTCTAACTGGTTCAGTATTAGTCTGAAAAGATGTATTTTTCTGCATTCTGCACCCAGATTCTCAATACATAGTTGCTTTTGAGAATCCCTTTGACAAGTTAACCCAATGAACCTGAAATTTTCTGCTCCAGGGGTTCAAAGAGAGCCCCAATTTTGATGCCCAGGCATTGGTCCAAGACTTAATTCAATTTAATCAATCACAAGTTAAGGTCATAGAATATATAGATCACATCCTCCTTTGTGCCCTCACAGCAGAGCTCCCAAGCTTTACTTGATTTTTTGAAAAAAAAAAAAAAAGGTATAAAGTTTCAGGATCCAAAGTCCAACTTTTCCAAATTTCTATTAAACACTTGGGCTTAATATAGGCCTAGGTAACCCAGATGTTAGGAGAAGACAGAATGAAACCTATTTCTCCCTACCTGGTACCCCTGTCAATGCCTCCGTTCAGTTTTAAGTAGCCAGAGTGGTCATTGCCCCTTTCCCCTAATGGCAGTTAGGGGTACTTTTTTAAAGGGAGGTGTGACATGACACCTCAGTTGCCAAGCTGTGCAGCTGGCCTATGGTCCATGCCAAGCAGTAGCTGTGGAGCAGCAGACTGGCAGAGTAGTAGAATGGAGGTCCAGGTGGGTTGAAGTATGGGTGGCAAGCATGGCCCATGGCTGCATGGTGCCTGCCTCCATCAGACCTCACCTGCCATAGAAGTAGAGAATCAAGTTTCATCTCAAAACTTCAGTTTCACTATTAATGACATTCTCTGCTTTCTGACAGTGACCATAAGGAATCAATCACTTCTTATGGATGCACTTTTATTGCAACTCAAAATTGTGGGAGGTCCTCCTGGTCTCTGTTTAATGGGCATTATTGGTGAGAGTCAATGGGTTTGTAGGTCTTGGCCAGGCTTTCCCAACTTGACCAAGCAGTTGAAACATGGCCTGCTGTGAATATCTTACTACTTTTGCTTCAGTCATTAGAAAACAGTTTAGAAAGATATTCACATAATACACACGTCGTGGTGGTATAATTTGGCACAATCACAGCAATGATTAAATTCATAGAAGTTTCAATCATCACCAAAATAAAATTTAGAACATTCTCCTCAGCTCAAAAAGAAATCCTTTACCCTTTAGCCAATCACCCCATCCACACTTCTATGCCCCACCCTTAAGTAAACCTAAGCTGTCTCCATGACTTTTTACATTCATCTCTACCTAATGTACTCTTTTCTTCATTTACTTATGCAGATGTGGTGTTTGTATGTTCAATTTCCTCATAGACTTTTAGAACATGCATCCTTAATTGTCAGTAATTAATAACATTGATCCTTTTCACTGCTTCATCTAGAACATTCTTAACCCAAACTGATTTTTTAATGCAGGTGTTTGACAGTGACGAGTATAATAATTGTGGTTTAGTGTACTACCTGATTCATTCCAAGGTTCCAATCTTGCTTCTTTACCAATCATCTGAGGTTTCTTTTGGCCAACTTAAATGCATCACAAAAAGGAAAAGTATTTTGGTTAGCTCTCTTAGTATTAGAAGCTCTGAGGTTGGAGTGCCAGGGGCTCTCAGATTGTAGCATTAAGCAGCTCTCCCCATAGTGCCCCTGGCACCCTGAGCCAGCAACTGCCAATAGCTATGTGGTTATCTATCACAGAAAGTCATCAACAAAATGCTGCAAAACTTCATACATCTTTATACCTCTTGAATCAAGTAAAGAGAAAAAGTATTCACGTACTATTTTATGACATCTTAATATGTCATTTCTTATTCCTTATTTCACCATGTGAAAATGACTGACCACTTATCAACATTTTCTTTCACATTGCAAACTTCCTTTAGTATTCATTAAAATGCAGGTTTACTAGTCAAAAATTCTATCTTGCGTCTGGAAATGCTATTGGGTCAACTTCATTTTTTCCCTGGGTAAAAAAAAATTTATTGGCTTTATTAATTAAAATACATCTCTAGATCCTCAAAAATAAAATGACAATCTTTGAAATAAATCAGTAAAATCTACAAATCTCTGAACAGTGTGGCAGACATATGCTAGGTATTTCCATTCACCTTTACATAATCCTCACAACAACTCCATAAGACAATGACTTCAATCTCCATTTTACAAGAGGAAATGAAGCTTCAGAGAGGGCATTAACTCCCTCTCTATTACAATCAGCTTCATTTTGGATACAAAATACTTGGTTGACAATAAATAAGTAAGTAAATAAATTAACTAAACATAAAATAAAAAGCTGAAGCTAGGAAGAAATAGGAATAAAAGGGGGGATTAAACCAAAGGTAGAAAGTAGAGTAGAGGAAGGAGATCAATACAGGAGAGGAACAGGAAAGGAGAGGAACTGCAAAATGGAATTGACCAAATTATGCTATGATATATATGAATGTATCACAATTATTTCCACTTTTATGTATAAGTATGATGGACTAATTAAGAAACAGTAAGTGAATATAAGGAAGATCCATAGAATAAGGGAGGGGGACTGGAGAGAGGCAGGAGGGGAGTGAAAGGGGACATAAATAAAATTTGAAATGTAGCAATTATGTTATATACAGGTATGAATATGCCAAATGGAACCTCACTATTGTGTATAACCATAAGATACTTATAATACTAATAAAAACATTAAATTTTTTTTTATTTTTAATTTTTTATTGTGGGTTGTTCAAAACATTACAAATTTCTTGACATATCATATTCCACACTTTGATTCAAGTGGGTTATGAACTCCCACCTTCACCCCATACACAGATTGCAGAATCACATCAGTTACACATCCATTGATTTACATATTTCCATACTAGTGTCTGTTGTGCTCCGCTGCCTTTCCCATCCTCCACCCTCCCCCCTCCCCACCTCTCCCCTCCCCTCCCCTCCTCTCTCTCTACCCCCTCCACTGTATAACCCTGAGGGTCTCCTTCCATTACCATGCAATTTCCCTTCTCTCTCCCTTTCCCTCCCACCTCTCATCCCTGTTCAATGTTCATCTTCTTCTCCTGCTCTTCGTCCCTACTCTGATCTTAGTTACTCTCCTTATATCAAAGAAGACATTTGGCATTTGTTTTTTAGGGATTGGCTAGCTTCACTTAGCATAATCTGCTCTAATGCTATCCATTTCCCTGTAAATTCTATGATTTTGTCATTTTTTAATGCAGAGTAATACTCCATTGTGTATAAATGCCACTTTTTTTTTAATCCATTCGGTAAGTCTTTTCTTAACAGATGAGTCTCCTGTAGGCAGCATATTATTGAATCTTTTTTTTTAATGCAATCTGCTAGCCTATGTCTTTTGATTGGTAAGTTTAAGCCATTAACACTTAGGGTTACTATTGAGACATGGTTTGTATTTCCAGCCATATTTGTTTATTTTTGTTATTTAACTGGACTTGGATTTCCTCTTTGATTAGTTTTTCCTTTAGTGTACTACCTCCCTCTGCTGGTTATTATTGTTGATTTTCATTCCCTCTTCATGAAATATTTTGCCAAGATGTTTTGTAGTGCCGGTTTTCTAGCTATAAATTCTTTTAAACTTTTTTTTTTTTATCATAGAAGGTTTTTATTTCATCTTCGAATCTGAAGCTTAATTTTGCTGGATACAAGATTCTTGTTTGGCTCCCATTATCTTTCAGAGTTTGAAATATGTTGTTCCAGGATCTTCTAGCTTTCAGAGTCTGTGTTGAAAAATTCGTTGCTATTCTAATTGGTTTCCCCCTGTATGTAATCTGATTCCTTTATCTTGTGGCTTTTAAATTCTCTCCCTATTCTGTATGTTGGGCATTTTCATTATAATGTTTCTTGGTGTGGATCTGTTGTGATTTTATACATTCGACATTCTGTAGGCTTCTTGAATTTGGTTTGCAATTCATTCTTCATGTCTGGAAAGTTTTCTGACATTATTTCATTGAACAGATTGCTCATTCCTTTGGTTTGGACATCTCTGCCTTCCTCTATCCCAATAACTCTTAAATTTGGTCTTTTGATGCTATCCCATATTTCTTGGATGTTCTGCTCATGGTTTCTTATAATTTTCACTGTGCTGTCTACATTCTTTTCAAGATGATATACTTTATCTTCATTGCCTGATGTCCTATCTTCTAAGTGGTCTACTCTGTTCGTGATGCTCTCATTTGAGATTTTTATGTGGTTTCTTATTTCTTTCATTTCACGGATTTCTGTTTGTTTGTTTGGAACCTCTATCTCCCTATAGAAGTGATCATTTTCTGGTTGGATTTGTTTATGTAGCTCATTGTCAAAGTGATATTTTATTGCATGTATTTGTTCTCTAATATCTTCCTTGAGATCCCAAAACAATCCTGTGTGAGAGCCACATCCTACCCACCTTCAGTTACCACCCAGTTAATCTAATCAGTGGGATTAATTCACTGGTTGATTAAAGATCTCATAACCCAATTATTTTTCCTCTAATCCTTCTTGCAATGTCTCACACATGAGCTTTTATGGGACACCTCCCATCCAAAAATTCTTGATGAACACAAATGCAAAATTTGTTAGTAAAATATGGGCAAAACACATCAAAAACATGAAGAAACCATCAAGTGGGTTTCATACCAAAGATGTGAGATTGGTTCAATATATGGAAATAAATAAATGTAATTCACCAAGTAAACAGGGTTAAGGAAAAGAAATATGATTATCTCAATAATTGCAGAAAAAGCATTTGAGAAAATATAGCATCCATTCATGTTTAAAACACTATAGTAACTAGGGATAGAAGAAACCTCCTTTGACATTGTAAAAGATACAGATGACAAATCCCTGGGCAATAACATACTGAACAGAGAAAAAATGAAAGCATCTGCTCTAAAAATAGGAACAATAGAAGAATGTCCACTCTCACCACTCCTATTCAACGTAGTTTGTGAAACTCTAGCTAGAGTAATCAGGCATGAGAAGAAAATTAAAGGGATACAAATAGGAAATGAAAAGCTCAAATTATCTCTGTTGATGACATGATCATATATTTAGAAAACAAAAAAAATCACCAGAACACTTCTAGAGCTGATTAAAAATTTAGCAGGATACAAGATCAATGTAAATAATCAATCACTTTCCAATATACTCAATAATGAATATGCCAAAAGTGAATTTAGGAAAATTATCACAATAACCTCAAAAAATACTTGGGAACTAATCTAATAAAGGAGGTAAAGAACCATTAAAATGAAAACTATAGAACACAAAAGAAAGAAACTGAAGAGCACACAAAAAGATGGAAAGACCTACCATGTTCTTGGATAGTCAGAATTAATAATTAAAATGGTTGTACTATCAAAAGCATTATAAAGATTCAATGCAATGCCCATAAAAATGCCAATGACATTCCTGTCAGAACTAGCAAATGCTGTTCTAAAATCCATTTGAAAAAATACCCATAATAGCCAAAGAAATTCTGAGCAAAAGAGCAATGCTAGAGGCATCACAATACAGGACCTCAAATTATACTGAAAAGCAACAATAATTTCATACTGGACAAAGGCACCAAAGACAGACAATGGAGAAAAAAATAGTCTATTCAACACATGGTGCTGGGAAAACTGGAAATCCATATGTATAAAAGTGAAATTAAACTTCTACCCCTCATCCTGCACAAAAATTAACTCAAAGTGGATTAAAGATTTAGGTACTAGAACAGAGACCTTTTTCCTAACAGAAGAAAAAGTAGGACCAATTCTCCACATGTTGGCTCAGGACCTGACTTCCTTAACCAGACTCCTAAAACACAAAAAATAAAATCAAGAATCAAAAAATGGGATGGACTCAAACTAAAATCCTTATTCTCAGTAAAGGAAATAATAACATGAAGAGAGAGCCTACAGAATGGGAGAAAATCTTTACTGCATGCACCTCAAATTAGCACTAATCTCTAGGATGTATAAGATCTCAAAAAATTTAAAACACCAAAACCACAAATAACCCAATCAATAAATGGTCTAAGGAAACTGAATAGATACCTTATAGAGGAAGAAATATAATCAATCAACAAACATCATCACTAGTTATTAGAGAAATGCAAATCAAAACTAATATTTCATCTCACTCCAGGCAGAATGGCAATTATCAAAAATACAAATATTAAGTGTTGACTAGAATATTGGAAAAAAAAGTATACTCATGTGTTGTTTGTGGGAGTGCAAATTAGTGTAATTACTCTAGAAAGAAGTATGATGCATTGAACAAAGGAAAAGAAAAGATACACTGGAGCCAAACCAGTGCCATCATGTGTGATAGTGGCACTGCCACCCCACAGAGGGGAGGGATAACACAAACACAAAGGATAATGTTGGCACGGGAAACCTGCAGAGCCTCTGAAATTGCCCACACAGCCAACTGGTGTTTGAAAAGTGCTCTGTGATTCTCAACTGCCAAACACACAACTGAGGTGAGACATTCTGAAGAAACCACATTGCAGCTTCCTCCTGCAGGAACCCAGGAGATCACAGCTAATACTGCTACACTGACCAGACAAGCACCTACCAGAAGGTGACTGAAACAAGCATGGAGAAAATCGTACCCCGAGGGATTCAATTCAGAGATACGGACAGGAGTGCAGTTCACCTTCCCTTTCAGTCTGGTGGCTCGCATGACCAGTTGAAGTGTGTCAGGAAACTGAACAGGTGTGTGTGTGTGTATGTGTGAGTGTGATGTTATCCAGAGATTTCACTGTGAGACTTGAATCTGGGAAGGCCACATTCACTGTCAATGGAGTGTATACAACCTGGGGAGGTTGACACCCCACAATACCAGAAGAAATTTTAGGAAGGCCATCAGAGGATCAGCATCTGCCCAGCCCTGGGGAGGAGATGATCTGACCTCTCCAGAGCAAATACTGCACAACAAACTCCCATCACCTGATTAGGGATAAACCCCAACCACCAGTGCATCCCACTCTGCATGGATTTGGGTCTGTTATAGTCTGGAGAAAACTCCACTTGACACTCCCATTCTATCCTACCTTATACAGGTGAGAAGGGAACATGTAAGCTATTACACACAGCTTCAATTCCACTTCACTACAGCTGACAGCCCAGGGAGGAGCACAAAAGGTGTTTAACAACCCCAAGTCCTTGTTTGCTCCAAGGGGTACACAGTCCAAGAAGAAGGGCAGTGCTGCACAAGCAATGCCACAGGTTTCACCAGCTGAGCTCAAACAGCTATTTTCATTGTGATTTCCCATTCTCTTTCTCCTTTCATTCATTTATTTGTTTGTTTGTTTGTTTTTGTTTTCTTGGTGTTCTTGTTCTGCTACTTGATTTGTGGATATACATTCATATACGTTTTTGTTTCCTTTTTCTCAGTTTTATGTTCATTAATTTTCTTTGTTTTGTCATTTGAGGATTAGAGTTTTTGTTTACTTGGGGACTTTTGTTTGTGTCTATTTTCTCTAACAAACTCTCTTCTCCCTCTCAACAGCCAGTTTCTCTTGTTATTTCTTTCTCTCTTTAGTTTCCTTTACTTCTTGTCCTCCTCCTTCCTACATTTATTCTGCTCTCTGTTCACACTGTGAAAATTCTAACATTTAATCCCATTTCCTTTTCTCTTAATGAACTCTATATTTTATGATCCTTTAGAACTGTTTAGTTTCTAAATTCCTAACCCCGCCACCCTCCAAGGTGCTACAGTTGTTAAGCACTGCAGATAGATTAGCTGACACCTGATGTGTTTCTGAAGGTGGATCTTCTTCAAGGTAATTATTTCACTGCTATGGCTGTTGGCAGTTGCTAAGCCTGCCTTTCCTCTTTTTGTGGCAATTAGTGTTGTAGATGTCACACTCGGCACTGGGTATGTGTTTCAGTGCTGTATACAGGTTGGGCTGTTGTTATTATTGTTCCACTCTCCTTTTTCTGTGAGGTGCTAGGAACCTACTGGAAAACCATAAACTCAAAGAGCAGAGAATCTCCAACTGAGCTACTTCCAGAGACAGAGTACCTTGCACTACCCATAAACCCCACTTGAACGTCAAAGATATATTAATATAAAAACTAGGTGAAGAGAATCGCCAGACTGATGACCAGGCCCCAAGTAGGAACAGTTAGGTGGAGACCTCAGATCCCACCCAAGGACATCCACTCCTATGACAGAAACACAGGCAGTTAACTTGTGTTATACTGTGGAGACCACACCTACAAGGGGTCTTAATGTAGACAGCTTCCATACTCCTTTAGGATATAATCTCCTTAAGTGAAGAGCAATCACAGAGGGCACCCCCTCATCGTCCACCATATAAGACACAATTGCAGGACTGCATGGTCTACAAGCATCCCACTCTTGTGAGACCTACAGGGGAAAGTGGAATCCTCAAGCTCTGCCACAATACACATTACATTAAAATACACTGGTCATCACCACGTAACTACTAGAGAAAGTTACTTCAAAACACACTTCAAAATATATTGAAAAATTCCAAACACCCTGATATCCCTGAACACAATGCCAATAGAAGAATATGCCCTAAATAGGACCACACTCTAATAGAAGAGAAATGCACAAAACCCATCACAGGAATACAAGAAACATGAAAAAAACAAGGTAACATGATTAACTCCTATGCTTTATAACTCAACTGACTTCAGTGATACTGAAATTCATGAAATACCTTATAAAGTATTCAAAGAAACAATTATAAAAATTATCAATGATGGGACTGGGGTTGTGGTTCAGTGGTACAGCGCTGGCCTGGCATGTGAGAGGCACTAGGTTTGATCCTCAGCACCACATAAAAGCAAATAAGATAAAGGCATTGTGTCCAACTACAACTAAAAAGTACTTTTTAAAAATTATCAATGGGAGCTGGAGTTGGGGCTCAGTGGTAGAGTGCTCGCCTAGCACATGTGAGGCGCAGGATTCAATCCTCAGTACCACAGAAAAATGAATTAATAAAAAGTAGGTATTGTTTCTAACTACAACAAAAAAATTAAATATTTTTTTAAAAATTATCAATGAATTCAACAACACTTAAAAGATCCAAATGAAGGGCTGGAGTTATAGCTCAGTGCTAGAGTGCTTGCCTGGTGCATGTGAGACACTGGGTTTGATCCTCAGCACCATGCAATAATAAATAACGTAAAGGAAAAAAAAAGAACTGAATGAATTAAGGAAGTGAGTACCGGATATTAATGAGAAATTCAATAATGAGATAGTTATATTGAAAAAGAAACAAAAAGGAATCTTGGTAATAAAAGGAAAAATATGCAAATAAAATGTTCTCTTGAAAGTCTCTCTAACAGAGTGGAACATGAATAAGGTGGATCTCAGAGTGGGAAGACAAAGTGGTCAGCCTTGAACATTCAGACAGTATTAATGAAAATAAATAACCATGACCAGAATACACAAGAACTCTAGGATAACATTAAGTCACCAAATTTAAGAATCACTGGGGGGGAAGGGTGGGGAGATGCAGGATAATGGCATGGATAACATCTTCATGGAATTAATAACAGAATTTCCTGAATGCTGAGAAGGAGAAGGACATCCACATTTGGGAAGCATTCAGAAGCCTCAAAGGACAACATTCGAAAAAAATCTCTCTGTAACACATTACAATTAAAAAGCCTAACATACAGAGTAAGTGTAATGTTTTAAAAGTCTGAAACAGAAACATCAAGTCCCTTTTAGAGGCCAGGAAGAATTACTTTATCATTTCACAGGTCAAACTCTAAATTGAAGAAGGGATTGGGAAGGTATGTTACAATCCCTGAAGGAGAATAACCATCAGCCTAGCTTGCTATATCCAGTAAAACTATCTGTCAGGATCAAAGAAGGAATAAAACCTTCCAAGATAAGTAGAACCTAAAAGAATTCATAAGTATTGAACCAGCACAACTGACACTCCTTCAAGAAATACAACAGGAGAAAATGAAAACAAACTATAGAGCTCACAGATGGATAAATCTCATTTGAAGAATAGCTAAGCAAATAAGAAACAGGAACAAATTAAACATCAGAAAAATATGGTGAGTATTAATAAACATATCTCTGTAATAACACTGAACATAAACAGTCTCAATTTTTCAACTCAAAGATATAAGCTCATAGAACAAATTAGGAAAAAAACCCAACTATGTTGTGCTTGCAAGATTCTCACCTTGCAGGTTAACTAACCAAAATTAAGAAGGCAGGGGAGAAGATCAAAATTAGAGATGCAAAAGGAGAAATCACCAGAGACATCACAGAAACCAGAGGGACTATTTTGAAAATTTATACTCCAATCAGTTGGAAAATCTAGAAGAAATTGACACATTTCTAGAAAACTATGACATGTCAAAATTAAATCAATAGGACACAGAAACCTAGATGGACCAATAACTAGCAATAAATAGAAGCATTTACAAAAGTCCCTTCAACAGAGAAAAGCACAGGTCCAGATGGATTATCAGCTGAATTTTATTGGAATTTTAAAGAAAATTAATGCCAATGCTTTTGAATTATTCCAAGAAAAAACAACAGATGAAACACTTCCAGAATCATTCAGATAAGGACATATCAAGGAAAGAAAACTATAAACCAATATCTCTGATGAACTTAGGTGCAAAAATTCTTTAAAAATATTACCAAATCATATTCAACAACATATTAAGAAGATTATACATGTTGACCAAGTTGGTTTTATCACAGGGACATAAGGATGTTGGACAAATGAAAATCAGTAAATATAATTCCTTACATAAACAGAATTACAGTCAAAAACCATTCTCCTCTATAGAATCAGAGAAAGCTCTCAACAAACATCAGCACCCATTAATGATAAAAGAAAAAAAATACTGAAGAAACTAGAGGTAGATGCAAGCTACCTCAAGATTAAAAAGGCTACATATGAAAACAGGAAATGCACATCATAGTGAATGGGGAAAAACAAAAGCATTTCCTTTAAATCTGCAACAAGACAAGAATATCCACCCTTAACTCTTTTATTTAAGATTATACTAGCAATTCCATTGAAAGAAATCAGGCAAGAAAAGGAAATTTAAAAAATAAAAATAGGAGAAAAAGAAGTCAAAATATCAATCTTTACAAATGATATGATCCTATACTTAGAAAATCAAAAAAGCTTCAACAAAAAGACTGCGAGAGCTTTTAAAAAAATGTACCAAAGTAACTGGTTATAAAATCAACAATAAAAATCAAACATTCATATCAATAATGAATTTAATGATAGAGAAAACAGAAAAACAATCCTATTCACAACAGTTTCAAAAACTAAAATACCAGGCTAGGGTTGTATCGCAGTTGATAGAATGTTTGCCTTGCATGTGTGAGGCACTGGGTTCAATCCTCAGTACCATATAAAAACAAATAAATAAAGAAAAGGTATTGTGTCTGTATACAACTAAAAATGTATTTTAAAAACTACAATACTCAGGATTACTCTTACCAAGGAAGTGAAAAACTTATGCAATGAAATTATAAAACATTGAAGAAAGAAACTGTGGAAGACACAAGAAGATGGAAAGACCTCATAGCTCATGTGTTCATGAATAGACAGAATTAATATGATTAAAAGGGCCATACTACCAAATGCAATATACAAATTCAATGGAACCAAGATCAAAATACCAGGCATTGTTCACAAAATTAAATAAAATAGACATAAAATTCAGCTTGAAAAATAAAAGAGCCATACAGCCACAGACATTGCAAACCAAAAAAGCAACGATAGAGGCATCCCAATATCTGACTTCAAATGTCACCACAGATCTATAGTAACAAAAACAGCATTGTACTGGCATGAAAGCAGACATAGAAACCAACTATACAGTATAGAAGACATATTCACACCAATTCAGATGCAGTCATCTAATCCCCAACAAAGGTTCTAGCAGAATACATTGGAGAAAAGACAGCCTTTGTAACAAATGGTGCTCACAACTGGATATCTGTGTGTTTAAGAATAAATCCTGATCCTACACAAAAGTTAACTCAAAGAGGAATTAGACCAGAAACTCTGCAACTGATAGAAGAATATATGGGCCTAACACTTTAACATGTTGACATAGGAAGCAACTTTCTTAACAAGACTCCTAAAGCACAAGAAATAAAACAAAAAAAATCAAAAGTGGGATAGCATCAAATTCAAAAGCATTTGCACAGCAAAGTAAACAAATAAGAGCACAAAAAGAGAACCTTCAGATGGGAGATCTTTATCACCTGCTACTCATATAGGGCATTAATATAAAGAAGTCAAACATTAAGCACCTATAAAACAAATAACACAATTAATAAATGGGTAAAAGAACTAAACAAACACTTCTCAAAAGAAGAAATACAAATTCCTAATAAATACATGAAAAAAAATGTTCAACATCTCTAGCAAGTAGGGAAATGCACACCAACACAACATAAAAATTTCATCTCACTCCACTCAGAATGATACTCACCAATAACACAAATAATAAATGCTGGAGAGGATATGGGAAAAAAGCAACATGTACATACTGTTTGTAGAAATGTGAATGAGTAAAACCACAATAGAAACTAGTATAGATACTCCTTGAAAGACTAGGAATGGAACCACTATATGGCATAGATTACTATCTTCCAAGAATGAAACCTTTATACCATTATCATACATACATACCAGTACAATTTACAAAAGCCACAATATGGAATCAGCCTGGCATTGACAGACAAATGGACAAAGAAAACGTGGTGTCTGTGTATGAAAAGAAAAGAAAGTTGGAGGGGGTTTCCTAAAAGTCAAAGTGAGATTAGTAAAGGAAATGACGCATCCCAACACCCTGAAATGAAACCAATTCCAAAATCAGAAGAAGGAAGGAAATGATGAACAATACCCCTGAAATCAATACAACAGACAATACAAATGATCAATGAAACGAAGGGCTGGTTCTTGGAATAAGTAAAACCTTGTCCAAAAGAAAGAAAACCCAAATTCATAAAACTAGACATGAAAGAGGAAAAATCACCACAGACATCCAAAGATTCATTAGGGAATGTATTGAAAATTTATAGTCCAATACATTGGGAAACCAGGAAAATATGTACCTATTTATAAACATATATGGCCTACAAAAATTAAACTGACAATATATAAAAACTAAACAGACCAACCACAATAAGATAGAAGCAGTAATACAAAGCCTTCTAAAAAGTCCAGAAATAGAAGGATTTTTTAAAAGCAAAATTCTAAAAGAAATTTAAAGAATTAACAAAATAGAAAGATGGAACACTTCCAAATATATAATATGAAGTCAGATATCACTCTGACACCCCAAAACAGGTAAGGGCACATCAAGGAAAGAAAAGTAGAGAATAATATCCCTGCTGAACTTAAATGAAAAATTCTTAATAAAATATTGGCAAATCATATTCATCAACACATTAAGAAGATTGTACACCCTAACTAAACTGGTTTCACTCCAAGAATATAACAGAATACTGATCTGAACATATGCAAATTAATAAATGTACTTCCTCACACCTGTAGATTTTAGAGAACCATCATACAGTCCTCTCAATACATACAGAAAAAAAAACCCTTAAAATGCAGCAGATTCATTTTGAAAACTGAACATGTTTATTAAAAACATGTTCAGGGATGGGGATCAATGGTAGAGTGCTTGCCTAGCACATGTGAGGCACTGGGTTCAATTCTCAGAACCACATAAAAATCAAATAAACATATTGTTTCCACCTATATGTATATTTTATATATAAATTATATATATAAATGTTTTTTTTAAATAAACATGTTCATTATGAAAAAGTCAAGGAGATTACCCAAGGAACAGAAGAAAAATAAGCAGATTCCATGCATCCCTTAATGAGGTCTTTAAAACTACACCAACCTAGATAGATCTCCCTTGAAGGACAAGCCCTATGGGACACCATTTTATAGCTCAGTCTGTCCCTGATATCCAGACAAAACTCAAAAAGCTTCAAATAAAACTTTGGACTCCTCAAAATCAGTTAATAGATATGATTTTCTCTGTCTTATATAACAGGGACTTGGAAGAAACCTGCTAAGGAAAAAGGAGGGATAAGAGAAAGGCTCAAATGTCCCACTCACTGTCAGCAGCACCTCCTGCAAAAACCTACCACTTGACAGGATAGGATTCAGTCCTCGTGATAATACAGCAGGAAGCAACTGACAGTAGGGTAGCTCCAAATGCAAGGGGAAGTGGACATTTGGCACCCAAGTGCACAAGTCCAACACCCACCTGTGCCCCACACTTTATCTGTATATAAGGATGGCCCCGTCACATGACACTGAAAGAAGGAAAGGATCAAGACACAAGCTGTGACCATTTTAAGAAGACTGGAAAGGCCAAGAGCACAAAGATGCCCCTAACAACCATTTGCATTTCACATGAGGAAACCTGGGCAATTCTTGAGGTGGCAGGTGAGTCAGTGCAGTTCCTTTTGGACACAGGGTACACTTAATCTAACCTGACATTCTATGCTGCTTCTCCCATCTCCAATTTCAGAAGTAGCAGTAAAATCACAATTCCAGTATTTGACACCCCCTACTGTTCCTTGGGTGGTTTATCCAAAGTCTGAGACAAAGGAATCCCATGACAAGCCCTGAATGCACAGCTGGCACAGATATTATTCAAGGGGACAAGTTATTCATACAATAGACAATATTCCTAAGTACTGCATGGATTACAAGCCACTGTATCTACATCTTCACAAGACAGAATTATAATTTATTGCCGATTATCTTGTAATACTGCAATTTTTCTGGGGCCTAAACCAAATGGGGACTATAGGTAATTCCAGGATTTAAAGTTGGTCAACAAGGCAGTGATCATTCTCCACCCCATGGAAACACACCTTGCTGTCCCAAGTTCCATCTATCACTCAATGGTGCACTGTCCTTGATCTCAAGGGGGCTTTCTACTCTACACATCTGCATCCTACTCCCAATACCCTTTTGCCTCAAATAGGGAGATCTTGAAACACACACTAAACAACTTATCTGGAAATACAGCCCCCATTTGTTTGCCCAAGTATTGATGAAGGATTCAAAACACTTAGGTCTTCTGGCTAGAATTATCCTTCAATATGTAGATGACATTCTCAATTATAGGTTGGATAAAGAGAACTCTGATCAAAATACTATTTGGCAACTAAATTTCCTAAGAAAAAGGGTTTTCTGGGAATCTAAATCTTGGGTCAGGTAACACAATAAAAGGTTTCTTAGGATATATTCTATTTGGGAGGGAGTATCTGCAAAAAAAATAACCCAGGGTTACTTAGCCACTGAGCAACATCCTCACCCCTTTTTATGTTGAGATAGAGCCTAGCTAAGTTTCTGAGGCTGTCCTTAAGCTTGTTATCATCTTGCCTTAGCCTCCAGAGTGCCTCACATTACACACATTCATCAGCATGCCCAGCATGATAGATTCTAACCCCAGGAAAAATACAGATGACCAGAAACAGGGTTCAGACAATCTTTAATAGCATGCCACCTGGGACCAAAAATTAAATATGAGGCTTAATGAGGATGACTAGTGATTGCTGAATCTGGATTTCTAACTTTGGGGTCATGACAAAAACCCTTGATGTATCAATTAAAGAAATAAACTTAGAGCCCTTGAAGTGGAATTGAATTCTATAAAGCTCCTTCAGTCAGAAACTCCTACATTGGTCATACCTAATCTACAGAAATCTTTCTTCCTTTATGTGGCTCAAAAGGGAGGAATAGCCTTAAGGGTACTAGTCTAAATATTGGGAAAAAATAGCCTGTAGCTTAGTTTTCAGAGAAACTAGACCCTTCCAGCAGTAGATACTCCCTAGCCTAAGTGGAGTAGAACCATAGCCACACTAATGGAAAAGACATCTAAACTAACTCTAGGAAACAGATTAGAAGTTCCTACTCCACATCAGGTAAAGGCAATCCTGGATAAAGGGACATCTCTGACTGGCATCAGGTAGACTGAATAAATATCAAATAGTCCTTCTAGATAATCCCAAGGTTATATTAAAGATCCTGCCTCTGTCACAAGAAACATCTTCTATCATGGTTCATTCATGCATGGAGGTGTGATCCCTTTCCTGTACCAGTTGAGAAGATCTTACAGATCAACATCCCAGAAACCCAGGATTAGAATTGTACATAAATCAAAGCAAATGTGTTTAAATGGAGCAATATTTGTGTGGTATGCTGTAGTAATTAGGATTCACCTCTTTAATATATGGGTGGCACAAAACCCTGAGCTCATCACCCTAACATCACCACTGGTCCTATGCAAAGACAAATGAGCCAACATCTACACTGTCAACATATGACTTCGGCGTGCTTCATGCACATGAAATTAACTGGAAAGACAGGGGAATGTTTACTGCAAAAAAATTCTCCTACTAAATATAGGATAGAAATTTTAAAATTCTAAAATTACTCTAAAATTATCAGAAGCAAGCCACCTCCAAAACAAGTAGGTGTAATCCATTGCAAATGGCATCAAAAAGATCTGGCTTCCCAGGGAAAATACCACGTAGATTGACAGGAAAAAAGGACAACACTCTAATCTGCTACAGAGACACCCTGTTTCCTTCTACTGACACCCTGCCCACTTCGCAGTACACTCTGAGGAATCTAAATGGGATCAGGAACAAGGAAGTCTGGTCTGGACCTTGGTTATGTGTAAAAAACAAATTGGTTTTGGCCCAGGGATTACAATGAAAGGCCATAAAGGGCGTATATATTCCTTCCACATGGGAAGAGATGCTACAATAGGAATTTGGTCATTTGGGTGTTATGGACTTTGGAATATCAAATACCACTCACCAGCTCAGCCAAAACTATTATTTGCACACCTAAAATAACTCCATAAATGTGCTACCACCACTCCTCATAGAACCAGCTCAACACCAGGAACCATACACAAGGGAAGACTGACAACTAGATTTTACCCATATGCCCATGTTCACAAGATATAAACTATTCCTAATCCTCATAGATACATTTATATGGTGGCTATAAAACTTACTCCTTTAAGGGGAGAAAAAGCACAGGAGATAGCAAAGATGTTCCTAAAGGAAATCATCCCCAATTTGTCTTACCAAGATCCCTACAAAGTGACAATGGCCCAGGTTTTATGGCACAAATTACCCAGTGAGTAGCAAAAAGCACTGGGGATACATATTATCTACATTCCGCTTGGCACCCTTAATCTTTCAGCATAAAAGAAAGGGCCAACCATTTCTTTATGAGGACTTGAGCTAAGATTTCTCAGCCAATGTCCAAAATATGGCCAAAGTTACTACCCATTGCCCTACTAGAGTTAGAAACACTCTTGAAAGTTTATCTAGCCCTACATCCATATGAGATTTATATGGCCACCATTTATATCAGCAAATATGGTTCTAGACTCAGAAATTAATCAGCTTCTGTAGTATCTAATTCATTTGGGATGTGTTCGGACCACTTACCAAATATGCAGGAATGCCCATTGGCCATGCCCAGCAAAGTCCATAGAGCTCCAGAAGAAAAGAAAGACAAGAGAACAGACTAAGTTCTAGTTAAGACCTGGAAGGAGGTGGATCTAACAAAACAGTTATAGCATAGATGGAAGGAACCTTACACAGTCATTTTATATACTCCTAAGGCCATAAAGGTACAGGGTACACCAAGATGGATCCATCTCTCTTGGGTTAAACCCCTCCCTCTGAATCCTGAAATAATCCAGGCTTATACACAGTTTCCAAGAATTCATCTTATACCTGTGAACCTATACAGGCCCTCTGATTACCATTCTGACAAAATAAGTCCTCAAAACCAATAAGTAATTTATAATTATCAAGTTAATTTTGCTTGTTCTCCTTGCTGCTTCTCTTTTGTCTATGACAACTTCTCCAAATATGAACAGTGACCGCATCTTTAATCTCCCCTCCTGTTGGCTGTGTCCTTTTGAAACCTGACAGGAAATAGTTTTTACCACCTCTTTAGAAACCAAGTATGAAAACAAGCTCTTACAATGAAGTTGGATAATTATCTGACACCAGACACAAAAATATTAACATGGATAGAAGACCAAATGTCAGACCTACAAGTATAAGGCTCTAAGAACAAAAGGGAATAATTTCATGACATTGGATTTGGAAGTTATTTCTTGGATAGGACACCAAAACCACAGACACCAAAAGAAAAAGAGAAACTAGGCTACATCAAGATTGAAAACTTCATTCATCTAGGGACACAATCATTACAGTGAAAAGGCAACCCACTGAATGCAAGAAAACATTTGAAAATCATGTATCTGATAAGGAGATAATATCCATAATGTACGAGTCCTTATATTTCAACAATATAAAAACAACAACCCAATATTAAAATGGGCAAAGAACTTGCATAGAGATTTCTCAAAAAAAAGATACACGAATGTCTGAGAAGCACATAGGAGGATGGCCAACATTAATAATCTGTGGAGAAATACAAATCAAAACCACAATAAGATATAGCTTCATACCCAAGGTGATGGGTACTTTCAAAGAAACAGAAAACACCAGTACTGCTGAGAACTCTAGTGCATAGAATGCAAAGTGGTGCAGACTCTATGGAAAAATATATGATGGTTCCTCATATTATCAAAAGTAGATTTACATATTCTGCAATTCCACTTCTCATCATACACCTCTAAAATAGTACCAGAAAGGGCTTGAACAGATATTTGTACTCACACCAGGATTATTCGTTATACTCAAGGGTCAATTGAGGAGGGATTTTTTTCATTTTTCATTAGTGTATTACAATTATACATAATATTGGGGGTTCATTTTAACATAACCTTAAAATCAGGGAATGTAATTTGTTCCAATTCAGTCCTCAGTACTTGCCCTTTCCCTCCCCTTTTCCCTGGCCCTTCCTCTTTGTTCTACTGTACCAGTCTTCCTTCTACATATTTATAGTTTTCTAAAGTAGTTCTTTAAAGGGATACCTAAAGGTGAAATTCACTGTGGTCTATTCAAATATGTACTAGGATAGTTTGGTCAAATTCATTCCACTACTCCTGCTTTTCTGTCTCAAGGAGAAATGTTTTAAATGTGCATACACTCTGATGTGTGAGGGGTAAAAATTTGCTCCCAGGATATAGGTTCTCTGTTCACCTCACAGATTGTCTCTTTTGCTGAGAAGAAACTTTTTAGTTTGATTCCATCCCATTTATTGATTCTTGGTTTTAATTTTTGCACTATAGGAGTCTTATTAAGTAAGTTGGGACCTAATCCTACATGATAAAGATTAGGGTCTAATTTTCTTCTATTAGATATAGAGTCTCTGGTTTAATTCCTAGGTCCTTGAACCACTTTGAGTTGAGGGTTTTTAAAAATATTTTTAGTTGTCAATGGATCTTTATTTTCATTTATTTATATGTGGTGCTGAGAGCGAAACCAGTGCCTCACACATGCTAGGCAAGTACTCTACCACTGAGCCACAGCCCCAGTCCCTTGAGTTGACTTTTGTGCATGATGAGAGATAGGGGTTTAATTTCATTTTGTTGCATATAGATTTCCAGTTTTCCCAGCACCATTTGCTGAAGATGCTATCTTTTCTCCAATGCATGTTTTTTGCACCTTTATCTAATATAAGATAATTGTAGTTTTGTGGGTTAGTCTCTGTGTCCTCTATTCTGTACCATTGGTCTACCAGTCTCTTTTGGTGCAAATACCATGCTGTTTTTGTACTATTGCTCTGTAGTACAGTTTAAGGCCTGGAATAGTGATACCACCTGCTTCACTCTTGCTGCTAAGGATTGCCTTAGCTATTCTGGGTCTTTTATTTTTCCAGATGAATTTCATGACTGCCTTTTCCATTTCTATGAGGAATGCCATTGATATTTTGATCATAATTGCATTAAATCTGTATAGTGCTTTTGGTAGTATGGTCATTTTAATAATATTAATCTCTAGGGTATATATAAAGAACTCAAAAAGCTAAGCACTAAAAAAAAAAAAAACTAATCAACAAATGGGCCAAGGACCTGAACAGACACTTCTCAGAAGAGGATATACAATCAATCAACAAATATATGAAAAAATGCTCATCATCTCTAGCAATTAGAGAAATGCAAATTAAAACTACTCTAAGATATCATCTCACTCTAGTCAGAATGGCAGCTATTATGAAGACAACAATAAGTGTTGGCAAGGATGTGGGGAAAAGGCACACTCATACATTGCTGGTGGGACTGCAAATTGGTGCAGCCAATATGAAAAGCAGTGTGGAGATTACTTCAAAATCTTGGAATAGAACCACCATTTGACCCAGCTACCCACCTTCTTGGATTATACCCCAAAGACTTAAAAACAGCATACTACAGGGACACAGCCACATCAATGTTTATAGCAGCATAATTCACAATAGCTAAACTGTGGAGCCAACCTAGTTGCCCTTCAGTGGATGACTGGATAAAAAAATGTGGCCTATATACACAATGGAATTTTACTCAGAATAAAAGAGAATAAAATCGTGGCATTTGCATGCAAATGGGTGGCATTGGAGAAGATAATGCTACGTGAAGTTGGCCAATCCCCAAAAAACAAATGTTGAATATTTTCTCTCGTATTAGGAGGCTGAATCATGGTGGGGTAGGGAGAGGGAACATGGGAGGAATTGATGAATTCTAGATATGGCAGGCAGAGGGGTGAGAGGGAAAGGAAGGGGGCAGGGGATTACCAAGGATTGTGGAATGTGATAGACATCATCATCTGAAGTACATGTATGAAGACATGAATTGGGATCAACATACTGCAAATACAACCAGAGATATGAAAAATTGTGCTGTATACATGTAATAAGAATTGTAATGTATTCTGCTGTCATTTTAAATCAATAAAAATAAATAAACAAATGAGTAAATAAATAAATATGCATACACATATGATACTAGATGTTCTGAATAAAGATAAAAGTTCTGTCCAATGCTAGAACATGAACAGAACTTTTGAACATTATGCTAAGCAAATGAATACATTTTGTATGACTCTACTTATATGAGGTACACAGAGTAATCAAAATAACAGAACAAAGGGAATAGTGGTTTCCAGGCCCTTAGGAGGAGGGGAAATTGAGACTTATTCTTTAACAATTAAGTGACTTTCAAATTTGAAAAATGAAAAAGTTCTGTGGGCTGCATGATGGTGTCAGAAGTATGGCAATGCAAATGTACTGTGAGAACCAATGACCTGCATTCCTAAATGGTTAAGATGGTAAAACTTTGTAATGTGTATTTGATCACATATAAATAAGTTAATAAAATTTTATTTATTTCTAATTAAACAAAAGCTGAAAAACTTCTCCACTTGGAGATCACATCAATATGAAATGTTGAAGGACTATGTAGGCTGAAAGAAAGGATCACTAATTCAGTCATGCCAAAAACTAAAAAGTAATAATGAGCATAACTTTCAGGAAAAATTTAAAAGCCAGTATCATTGGATTATCAGATTTTTAACTCCTCTTCTAAGGTGACTTAAGACACAATTATATGATAATTGTTGAACTAGTTGTGTTGTCAGAGCATGCACGCTGTGAGCTCAGGCATGTGAACACATGGGCCACTAACACAGCCAGGCTGGGAGGGTCCTGTGGGGAATGCACTTAGGGTCTTGGACTTTGACTTGGCAGTGGGAAAAATCCAAGGGAGGAAACAACAGGTAGACAAACATAAATATCTATCTCAGGAATTGTTCCTGGGATCTGTGAATCTCCCAGCAGCTTCCTTCCTTTCTGAGTCCCTCTGAACCATTCAGGAGAAAAATGGCCATCTTGGAGGAAAGCTTCCCCCACCACTCTTTAGGGGTCTTCCCTGATCTGCTTACATCCACCAGCCCTGAATCCTAGAGGCTAGCACCACTCAAGCACCATAGGCATGATCACCCACCAGCATAACTAATGTGCTCAGACCCACTGGATTAGAACCAGAAAGCAGAATTTCACTTCTGCCACAGTCACTGGCCTCCACTACATGTAGGCTGAGTGTGAGCAACACACCAGATCAACAGAAACAAGTGCATCTGAGAAGGGCTTGCCGTCACCAATGTGCTCCTGGGGCTGCATTCAGCACCCAACACACATACTCACCACCCAGTCATAAAGACATGTGCACATGCCCCTTGCTCATGTATGTACACATGTGACAACCCCTTCTGCTACAGATATCATAAAACCACTCACATTTGACAACAGGTGTACAACCATCAGCTCATTGCCATCCCACCAAACACAAAGATGAACAAATTGACCCCATCCTTGCATTCTCTGAATACATACACAACATCTTCCCTTCAAAAACATATATTCAACCCCTACTCCCAAGTACACCTGCCAGGACATGCCGCTGTGAACTCTACTTTCCAAATTACATGCTTATACATTCATACATAAAATATACTCCCTGAAAACAAGTGCACATGATACTACCAAACATTGAAAATACACACACACACACACACACAAACATACATGCACACAACCCTACTTACCTTTTGCCGGAACTCAAACAGAATCCTAAATCCTCTGAAAAATCAGACAGACTTTATACTCTCAAAAGAAATACATATTTGATAAACATTAGTAATATTACTTCATCCTCAACATACCTAACAACTCTTAGAACTTCCTGAAGTTATAAAGCAACCAGATACACCATGACTATAAAAATGTAACACGCATGACACTGAAGGATATGGACACAACTCTGTGTCCAGTGTCCTGGCCTTTAGAATGAGGTGAGTCTGGAGAGTCAGGAGCTTGTCATCACACTGCCAGTTGCTCAGTAAAATCTTAGAAATTTGAATGGAGTACTTCCCCTGTGGTCAACTGATTGAGCAGAAGTAGAGGAGGGAAAGAGCCCCAGATGATGCACTTGACATGGCCCAGGAAGCCCAGGGAAGACTAAAACTGCTCATGGGGAAGAGGGCTCCTAAGACACAGGTCCAGAAAATTCAGGGAAAGTACACAGTGTCAGCAGAAAGGAGAGAGACCAAGGGATTGATTCCTTATAGAATGGACATAGGGTTTTTAGGCAGTGGGAGAAGGTATCATAGTGTGGGGAGGGATTGCTAGAGGGGGGAGCCTGAACCCTGTGTCCATTCTTCAGACATCTGGAAGCTGCCTGTGATATCATTCTGAGGAGATTGACAGGAGGGTCTCAGATCATAAGTGGGCAGTGTAGAGAAATGTTTTTAGCTAGAAAACTGCCCCAGTGAGTTTCTCATTGACCACATCTGCAGTGCACTATCCTCTCTGTGAGGAAGGCTGCAGGCACTCCAACTACCACGGTCCAAAGCTCCTCACTGACCCCCTGCCCTGGAAAACTTCTCCTTCAGCCCAGGAAGGAGGTATCCTTGATTCCTGAAGGGCAAGGAACCTGGGAAACCTCAACATAGATTTAGGTCTCTGTGAGGTCTTCTGAATGTTTAATGCTTTCATGGAAAAAAAGTCCTTCAGACCTTTTTGGTGTTGGCCACTTTTTGTGGCACAGCCACGCCCCTTCATTTTATGTTGGCAGGAAGACTTTGCTCTTCTCTCTTCCTTGGTATTCCATTGTAGCTGCACACATGGCAGGTGTCCTCTGTTTTCTAGATCAGGTTTAAAGACTATTGGGTTCTTTTTGAGAGGAAGGAGAATAGCCCGGAACTAGGAAGGGGCTAGTTGTCACTTGAAATTAGGCAGGGGTCCTGATCAATATGTGCAAGTGTGGAAGTGCGGTGGACCTCACATTCCCTGACTACACTCTGCGTGATGTCCTGGTGAACAGGGATGTGCTCTAGACAACCTGGCCATACTTGGCATCTGACTTATGCTTGGTTCTCTGTGATACTTTCCTTCCTGTTATTGGGAGTTCAAAGGAAAAGAAGCTCAGAATGGTTCCATTCCCAGGCTCAGTAACATGACTAATGCTGTGAAAATCTCTGGGAAGCCCCATCACTCACCATCCCATCACCTTTCATAAACCTTAATGGCCTTTGGTGGTCATGCCAGGAGAGGATCTCAGGGAACTGAAGTCGATCACACAGACCTCCTCCCTAGAACAGAGCTTGCTGTGTGAAGTATGGACCACTGAACACGGGCCACGGCTGGCTAGAATCAGTGCCCCCATTGATTTGGGGGGTCAGAAGTGCTGGGAAAAGTACCCACATGCTGGGCAGGATGTGTTCCTGTTGACTTTCAGGGTTCCTCTGGCTCTAGCTAGGGAGAGATTTCACTCAAGTTTAGTTGTTCAAGCCTAGGAAGAAAAAGAAAGCTCTACAAGGAACATCAGCAAAAGGAAGCTGAGGAGGTAATGGAACAATGATCTTCGGAACCTGTCACCTTCACAAAAGACCTTGGAGTGTGTGGAAGTGCTCTGGAGAAGTTTCATTTCCTATTGTTGAGCCCGAGGAGAGGGATGGTGCCATTGAGCAGAGTCAAATTAATCCATTTCTAGAGAGTCACCTAGGAGCCCATGGATTTTCTGCAAAGGATGCACAAGGGGCCTCTCAGAGACAGGGAAAGCAAAGGTGTCAAGGTCAACAGATAGTGTTCAGGGCAATCTCATGTACTGAGAATGACTCAGAGTTCTCTGGGTATAACTTTTGTTTAGAGGAGTATATCATGAAATTTACTAAGGGATATTTGCAGACTGCACAATTTCCCTGCCCACAGGGCCCTGAGATAATGTTCCCCATCAAATCTCCAGTGACCAAGGAACTGGGGGAATAATTCTTGCTGCCATTTTTCCCCTTCTATATTCTTCACTTTGCTTTGCCTCCACAGCATCTGCCTCACAGAGACGAGGCAAGAATTTCAATTCTGATGCCCCCAAGTCTCCCTTCAGAGGCCTGTCCTTTCTTCATCTGCCCCTTTGCAAACAACCAGCTGTTCTGGGAGCCGCCCCTGGCACCATGGGTGACTGCACCCATCTCCCAGGGTAACCTTCTGGTGCTGTCTACTTACTGTGGACAACTATATGTACCTGGGCTATTCACCTTTGGACAATGTGATCTAGAACAGAGGCCAGCAGAGCCCTCTCATATTCAAAACATTGCCCACACTGGAGGGCCCCAGGGCTTTCTGGGGTGGGGGTGTGGAGCATCCTGTTCCATTCCTCATGGCACCTTCTGGCCTGAGGACCACTGTGCCTGCTTCAGCCAGTGGCAGGACCCAGTACTGTGGAAACTGCTGACCCCTGGGCCTTCACCCTCCAGCACAACGACAATTGGCCCAAATAGCCTCTTTTGTCTTCCCAATGAATGTCCACCAGTGGCCATGTAGAGTGTCTGGGGAGGGTGGATGGCCCACCTTCCAGACTGCATTGCTATCAGATAATTCCAGCAGAACTCTGTGCATCTATGAGAACTCCCAGAACAGGCACCTTTCTAAGACTCTGGATGTAGGAGCACATTCCCGCTTCCTTGGGGGAGTGTTCAACACAGGGACCCAGAACTCCTCCTGGAGCTCTGAAAGGAGAAAAACTGTGGGATGAAAAGGGAGGCTAGGATGTGGGGACACTTAAAGGAAGGTCCTGAGGGAAGTGAGACAAGCTGAGAGACCTACATTCACAGCCATATTCATTTCACATTTGTGCATAAAATGTGCCTCATGACAGTTGCCATCACTGCCCTTCGAGAGCAGCAATCTTTATTTTTAATGATCATCACCATTACACAGAGGACCCAAGGTCAGAGCAGAGTCATGGGTTAATGTGGCCTAGGATTTAGAGTTCGCTGTTTCACTCCATATGTTGGTCCCCACTCTAGACACTTCACCTTAAAACATAGGCCTGATTGTTCATGGCACAGTGAACAACTGGAGCCCACCATAAGCATGGAGGAGGCCCTGTGGAAGGGTTTGCAGGAATGACAGCGCACAAGCAACTTTGACCAGATGGCCTTCTATGAGACTGCAGAAAAGTGAGTCAGGTTTCAGGGCCTGGACCTGAGTGCTGGAGAATCATGGTTTGCTCAGCAGGGTCTGGTAGGGCCTTTCACCTACCTATGTGTTGGTTCTGAGGCATTTAGCTCTCCAGAGAGCGGCTCCCTCTAGCTGGAAGGCTGGGCTTTCTCTTGCAACAATCCCAGAAACTCCAGCCTCCATACTCCTGATTCCAACTCTGCTTTGAGTTTCAAGGTCAGTCTGGGGAGCAGTAACCATCCCAGCCAGAGGGTCTGCTTTTGCTTTCTTGGCTTTGCAGAGGGGAAAAGTTGCACTGGATTCACTCAGGCCACCCGCCTGGGAAGTGGCACCTCTTTATAGAGTGGGGTTGATCATACCTCATGAAAGTGGCCACTATTTCAACCTGATGTTCCAGAAGAGGGTGGCAGTGGAGAGTGTGTGATCAGGAGCATCCAGTACCTCAGAGGCCCTAAAGACATGTCTCTAGTCTTTACTGCCTTTTCTATATATAATCCCTGCCATTGTAACAAGTGAAAAGAAGAAAAAGAACAGCCCTCATTGGAAGCAACCCAATGTTCTCAGATTAGCTTGCTCTTTCACATGACCCCTCTTATGCCTTTGTCTTCCAGCTGATCCTTCCAGGGCTCATGGTCCCAGACTCAGTATCCCTGAATTGGGTCAGGATCTCTGGTGTTCCCTGATATAAATAACATTCATGACCACTTTCTGGCACTTACCTAATCTGTGTGGTTCTTGGCAAGGACTGGAGAGACCTGGAATAAGGGTCAGCTAGGGGCCCTTCTTGGGTCCCTCAGTTCTGATTCCCTTCAAGTGCTAGGTGATATACTGTGTCCCCAGAACTGTAGTTTGCCCTTGGGAGCAGTTCTCTCCTGGGACTGGCCCAGACCACTTCAGGACACAGCTCTACATCCCAGTCTCCAGCTCCTGCCTGGTATGGGGCTTGCACCTGCCTGGTATGCCTCACCTGCTTCTCAGCTCAGCCTGTGCCTCCTTTACCCAAACCCCACCTAGGTACGTGGAGTTTGAGGCCACAGAGGAGATGGAGGTCTAAGGATGCAGTTGTCAGGGGTCTTCCAGTTCCAACCCCCTCCTGTACCTCCATGGCTGGATCTACCAAGGCCCCCAGTCCCTGAGGCTGTCCAACAGTCAGGTAGAGTTTCCTCATTCCCACAGGAACTCATGATGGTGTGAAAGGGAATCAAGGCAGGTTTTTGTTCCAAATAAGAACTTTTCCTTCAGTGTGGGGGATTTGGTCTTGTAAGCAGAATAGCCCCTAGCACCTGAGGTCCCAGCCACCCTGTATTTTGAACTCTGTATTAACTGGGACAAATATGCAGCTGTTTTCTCTCATTGCTTGGCCAAATTCCAACACACCATCCACCCAGAACTTTAGTCTCAGGTGGGCAGAGAACATGGAATATAAGTGGCTCCAAATGTCCTCCTATGTGACTGTCCTATATGTTCCACCTGGTGTACTGTAACCTCCCTTGGTCCTCAGGTCAAGATATCCTGGTGCATGGCAGACCAGGTTAGGTCCCCGGAACCCTGTCTTATACCAAGTGTTTAGGATGAAGTTGGATCCCCTATCCTCCCTGACCTAGTGTGCACCTCCAGAAAGACCTTCCCTAGGGCACAGACACTGGCTTATTAGCAGCCAAACCCCAGGTGCCCAAGACCAACATGCCCAAGGAAATCCCACCTGAAGCCATCCAAGAGTACATGGACATCATTAATGAGCTACTCAGGTGTAGTAATTTTGCCATGTTGGAGCCCTCCCAGGAGAGCCTGCTGCAAACTTGGCAGAGGAAGAACTGGAGCAACAGACAGAAGAGGATAATTTATATATAGATCCAATCCCCTGGGCTACATTGATGAGAAATTTGTCACCAAAATATGCTGGGCCTAGAATCTTGGTGTCTGCCAAGTTTCAGGACCAGTGAAAATAAGCTTCATACCTTAGATTCTCAGTATTGTGTGTATGTGTATGCGTGCACATGTGTGTGAATGTGTGTATAGCTGGTGGATGGGCTACAAGAACCCTACTGTGTGGACAAGGATGGGGTCATCATTGCTTCCTATTCTAGAAGTCTTCCTGACTTGGGGCCTTTTCTAACCAAGGTCACTCACACTCTCTTCTTTCTCTTCCCAGGTGGAGACCATGATTCACTCCCAATTCCTGGAAGAATTACTTTTCTCCAAACCATATATGAATATCTTGCACTTAATAAAAGTGCTGGAGCAGGAAAAAAGACTCACCCCTGACCAGGTAGAGAGGGGAAAGGGGGTCTCCCAGTAGACCAGTGTCTGGAGGTACACCAGTCATATCAGAGATGAAGGAACACCTGATAAACAAGTGCAGGAACACCAGGGTTTGGAGAGAAACAAAAGGTAGAGAAGGGAGAGGGGGTCACCAGCTAGAACTACAGAGGTAGAGACACCAGCTTTACCAGGATTTGGGGAAGGAGACCAAGTAGATAAGGCAGAGAGAGGTACCTGGTAGACTGGAAGAAAAAGGGACACAAGTAGACAGGAAAGTGAGTAGCCACAGGTGGACAAGGGGGCAAATGATGGCAGGTAGATGCGGAAAGGGACTTTGTCTATCCCTATTCTGCCTGTGACATGTGGCTCCTTGAGTGAGACTGCTCCAGGATAGAAGTTATAGGTGAGGACAAAAAGGAGGAGACAAGAGAGTCAGGGATGAGCTCAGGTTATGAAGCTGAAAAAAGCCCAGGAGAATGGCCAACATAGCCTCAGTCTGTATCTCTGAGACCAAGATGGGTGACACCTCCAATTCCCAATTCCTATTTAATTTTTACTGATTTTTTTAAAAAAATAAATGACAGCAGAATGCATTACAATTCTTATCGCACATATCCAGCACAATTTTTCATATCTCTGGTTGTATATAAAGTATGTTGACACCAATTCATGTCTTCATACATGTACTTTGGATAATGATGTCCATTACATTCCACCATCCTTGCTAACCCCCTGCCCCCTCCCTTCCCCTCCCACCCCTCTTCCTTATCTAGAATTCATCTATTCCTCCATGTTCCCCCTCCCTACCTCACTATGAATCAGCCTTTTTATATCAGAGAAAACATTTGGCATTTGGTTTTTTTGGAATTGGCTAACTTCACTTAGCATGATCTTCTCCAACACCATCCATTTTCCTGCAAATGCCATGATTTTATTCTCTTTTATTGCTAATATTCCATTGTGTATATAGGCCACATTTATTTTAGTCCATTCATCCACCGAAGGGCATCTAGGTTGGTTCCACAGTTTAGCTACTGTGAATTGTGCTGCTATAAACATTGATGTGGCTGTATTCCTGTAGTATGCTGTTTTTAAGTCCTTTGGGTATAGTTGGGGGAGAGGGATAGCTGGTTCAAATGGTGGTTGCATTCCCAGTTTTCCAAGGAATCTCCATACTGCTTTCCATATTGGCTGCACCAATTTGCAGTCCCACCAGCAGTGTATATGAAGTACCTCTTCTTAAGAACATGAGTGTACCTTTCCCCCCACATCCTTGCCAACCCTTCATAAAAAATTGTGCCCCTGTCTTTGGTGGCCATGGCTGCCACAAAGACCTCATAGTCACTTGAAGACTTGTTCCCACAGCAGGTCCATCCAGGATGACTCCACCCTGCAGTCCCTTTGGATAATTCTACCCTTTCAGGGACATTCAGCAGCCCTCAATCTGATGTGTGAGGAGCCCCTCTCTGCCATGCAACCAGTGCTGGCTTCATGAAAGAAGGTTCGATTCATGAGTAATTGCTAGGGAGTTTTAAATTAAAGAGACAAGACTCTTATTACCTTTAATACCAGCTCTGGGATGGCTTCTCCTAACTCCCACCTCCAGCCACATAATGCGGTCGCGAGGTTTACAGAAGAGATGAGAGAGAGAGAGAGAGAGAGAGAGAGAGAGAGAGAGAGAGAGAGAGAGAGAACACGCCAGGGAGTGGGCTTTTATTGGGGAACAAAAAATTCCAGGGAAAACCCCATCTAATGAAGATTAAAGGGGGGCAGCATCCCAAGGTCAGGGGCGATGATTGGGTCTTTGGGGCAGTGGCCAGACACGCCTCTGCATGGACAAGCCCTCGGACCTGGAGAAGGGTGGGCAAAGCTCTGACACAGCTGTGTCTAAGCGCCTCTCACCCAGCCAGGGAGGTAACTCAAATCATGTGTGAGGATGGCCTCCCACACCACCCCTCTCCTGCCTGTGCCTAAGCAAAATTCTGTGGGCCTCTGGGAGGACACTGTGCATGCTTGATCCCACCTTTTGAATTCAAATAAACTTCCTTCCCCATGTTCTTATGCAAACAGTCCCTGTACCACTTCCCCTTTTGGTGCAGATGAAATCCTAAATGAAGCTTCATTCACATGGTTATATTTTGTCTATCCATGACTTTTATGTCAAGTAGAGAAGGTCGAGTTCGTTGTACTGTGCTGGTAAACTGGGATGGTCACCCTGACTAGCCCAGATTGGCTATCAAAAAGAATGATAGCTAGCAATGGAGTCTTCCAGGTCCAGCCATCAAGTGAGCTCCAGGGAAAAGTTGGAATTTTCTGGCTACTGCTCCCAGGTAGGCAACAGGAAAGCTGCTACCCACTAGGAGCAGAGGGTAAGTGACTTTCAATCTCAGGGTTGTTCACACTAAGAAAGAGAGCCACCATCCCTAAAAGCTCAGAGCCAATGCTAAGGGAGATGCACTTTATTATTATTATTATTATTATTATTATTATTATTATTATTATTAGATGATGATGATGATGATTGCTCTCTGCATGGAGTCAAGAAGCCTCAGTCGATTGGTAAGAGATATTTTTAAAAATTTTTTAATAGTTGTAGATGACATTATGCCTTTATTTATTTTTTATGTGGTGCTGAGGATCGAACCCAGTGCTTCACACATGCTGGGCAAGTGCTCTGCCACTGAGCTACAGCACCAGCCCCAGTAAGAGAGATTTTTAAGGGACACAGATCATGAAGGGATGCACAGAGAAGATCCGCTAAACCAAATGTCTTCATAATGAAGACAAACTGCAGGGTGGAGTCATCCTGGATGGACCTGCTGTGGGAACAAGTCTTCAAGTGACTATGAGGTCTTTGTGGCAGCCATGGCCACAAAAGACAGGGGCACAATTTTTCATTAAGTACCTCTTCTTAAGAACATTGAGCCCTTCTTTCTCATTTGGAAGTAGAGCTGTTTTTGAGCCTTTAACCCTCTGTACCATTAACTTGTTTTCTAGAAGTAAGCCTGGAGATGGTATTTTTCTTACAGCTTCTTTCTGATTCTGTAAAAGATGCTGGATGGTGAGATTGGACAGATCCCCAAGTGGCCAAGGCCTTCCTGAATAGGTGGCTTGATTAAAGGATAAGGCTTGTCTTTCAGGGAAAGAAGTTGCAGCACCCTAAGGAAACTTTGACTAAAACCACGCCCTGCATTAATGAAATGCTGTGATTTCTGACGGTGACCACAGGAATTGGCTCCTTGTGGATGCCTTTCAGTAGCTGGCCCTTTATTGAAAATTAGAATTACAGAGTATCCTCTGGTATGTGTGCACTGTGCAGGATTGACAGGGTCTCCTTTTTCCTGGGATCTTGGCCAGGCTGTACCATGCTAGCCAAGCAGGTGATGCATAGTCTGCTAACATCTTACTATTTTGGCTTCAGGTCATTATTAAAAACTTTAGAAAGACATTCACATTCACTCATCAATACAAGAATTCTAAGGGTTTTATATATTTTGCAGCCTATGCAGTAAATTCATAGACATTTCCTTCATCACAATAAAATTTAGAACACTTTCATTAGATCAAAAAAAATATCACTTACCATTTAGCTATCAATGTCATTCCCCCATCTGTGTTCCCATCACATTTGAAATTCCTCATGGTCAAGATTTAGGACATTAATCATCCCTACTGCTTCATCTAGAACATTTATTAACAGAAACTGTCATTTTTCATTGAGCGAGGTGGGTTGTGACAAACACAATCTCTATTAGTGTGGTTTGGGTCCACTGCCTTGATTCATGTCAAGGAGGCAACATTTCTGACACCATAGCTTTTGTACCTCCAGCATATCTGTCAACAGGGTTGTTCTGGGAGAATTTGTGACATTCCAACAAGTTAACTAGCACTTGACTGTTTTGGCACCATTCTGTTTGTGATCAAGCAGGATGATCTGCTTTGGTGATCATTTGGTTCTGATACAATATCTGATTAAAATCTTGCATCTAGAATATACAACAAACTATCAAAACTCAATAGCAGAAACAGAAACAATCCAATTATAAAGGGGGCAAAACATATCTACCTATCGTTTACCAGAGAGATCAGATGTTTGGCAAGGAAGCTATGAAAAGATGTTCAACATCATTTTCTATGAATTTCTATGAATAAAATGCAAAGAATCACTCCATGCCAATTAGAAGAGCTGATGCCACTGAATGCTGGTGAGGGTGCCAACACACCCATTTATTGTTCACTCCTGATGGAACTGGAAGATAGTATTCTGGAAAATACTGTGTGTCTTTAAAAATTATAAAACTAGGCTGGGGTTGTGGCTCAGCAGTAGAGCACTCACCTAGCATGGTGAGGCCCTGGGTTCAATCCTCAGCACCACATAAAAAAAAATAAATAAAGGTATTGTGTCCAACTACAACTGTGGCATGAAACCAAGAAAGCAGACAGGCAACTTCTCCACAAGGTCTCACCTAGACAAAATATAACATCTCACAGAGTGTGAAAAGACCCCTACATAGTGGATTTTTGCAGAAATCACCAGTGCTATGACCACCTGCTCAGACATCAGAGCCTCTGGGCTCAAGTAAGTCTCCGGACTCTGGACCCAAAGCCCACAGTTCTAGCTCACACACAGCTCACATGCAGCTTAGCAGAACCACCTATCAGCACCTCTACAGAACTGCTCTGCTCCCACGCAGGTCACTTGGCTGCTCTCCATCCACAGAACAAGGCCATCGCCCAGCTCCCTCCACATCACCAGACACACCAGCACTGGAAGCAGACTGACTCCATCTTGCAAAACCTTCCTTGCCATTTTTTGGTGGGTGTGGCTATCAGATCGGACTGCCATCTGAGCAGCATATCATCCTACACCTGACTCCCAGTTCATTGTCCACTGCCAGAAACTGTAACCCTTTTTATTGAATTACTGATTATATTTTAAATAATAATTGAATCCAACATTTCTGGACATTGAGACTAAACTGTAAATGTCTTCATAACCACAATTTGTTCATAGGTGATGATGTATTGTTGATATAGAGATCTGTTAACATTGTCCTTCCCCACAAAGGAGAGGTCTTGGAACCCTACAAGAGCATTACAAATCTATAGGGTAAAAACAATAACACACCAGATCCACAGAGCTGAAAAGGAAGACACATGAGCAACATGAAAAGACAAGGCAAGAAAGTACCACAAACAAATCAAGACAACACATCATTAGAAGAATTGACAGCTACAGCAGAAAAAAGACAGAAAAAGATTTCAGGATATACATGATTAAAATGTTTTGGATCTCAAAGAAGACATAATAGAACAAATATAGGCAGTAAAATATCACTTCGACAATGAGCTACATAAACAAATCCAAGAAGCAAAAGATCACCTCAACAGGAAAATAGAGGTTCTACCAAAAAACCAAACAGAAATACTTAAAATGAAAGAAATAATAAACCAAATTAAAAACTCAAATGAAAGCATCATGAACAGAGAAGACCACATAGAAGCTAGGACATCAGAAAATGAAGATAAAATATATCATCTTGAAAAGAACATAGACCACACAGTGAAAATGATAAGAAACCATGAGCAGAACATTCAAGAAATAATATGGGATAGCATTAAAAGAAATTTAAGAGTTATAGGGATAGAGGAAGTCATAGAGGTTCAAACCAAAGGAATGAACAATCTATTCAATGAAATAATATCAGAAAACTTTCCAAACACGAAGAATGAATTGGAAATCCAAATTCAAGAAGCCTACAGGATGCCAAGTGTATAAAATCACAACAGATCCACACCAAGGCACATTGTAATGAAAATTCCCAACATAAGGAATAAGAAGAGAATTTTAAAAGCCACAAGAGAAAAGAGTCAGATTACATATAAAGGAAAACCAATTAGGAAAACTGCAGATTTTTCAACCCAGACCCTAAAAGCTATAAGATTCTGGAACAACATATATCAAGCTCTGAAAGAAAATGGATGGCAACCAAGAATCTTGTATCCAGAAAAACTAAGCTTTAGATTTAAAGATGAAATAAAAACCTCCCACAATAAACAAAAGTTTAAAAGAATTTATAGCTAGAAAACTGGCTCTACAAAACATCATTGGCAAAATATTTCATGAAAAGGAAATGAAAAACAGCAATGAAAATCAGCTGAGGAAGGTAGTATACTAAAGGAAAAACTAATCAAAGAGGAAAACAAATTCAAGTAAAATAACATAAATAAACAAATATGGCTGGAAATATGAACCATTTCTCAATAGTAACCCTAAATGTTAATGGCTTAAACTCACCAATCAAAAGTCATAGGCTAGCAGATTGCATTTAAAAAAAGACCCAATAATATGCTGCCTCCGGGAGACTCATCTGAAAGGAAAAATTATACACAGACTGTAGGTGAAAAGTTGGGAAAATTCTGCAGAAGCAAGCAGGGGTTTCCATACTCATATCAAATAAAGTAGACTTCAAGCCAAGGTTAATCAAAAAGGATAAAAATGAACATTACATACTGCTCAACATACATGGAATAAGACATAACAATCATAAATATATATGCCCCAAACAATGGTGCAGCTACGTTCAACAAACAAACTCTTCTCAGATTCAAGAGTCAAATTGACCACAACACAATAATCTTGGGTGACTATAACACACAACTCTCACCATTGGATAGATCTTCCAAACAAAAGTTGAATAAAGAAACTATAGAACTATAGAACTCAATAACACAATCAATAACTTAGACTTAACTGACATATATAGAATATTTCAACCATCATCAAGCAGATACACTTTCTTCTCAGCAGCACATGGATCCTTCTCTAAAATAGACCATATACTATGCCACAAAGTGACTCAGCAAATACAAAAAAGTGGAGATACTACCATGCATTTTGTCAGATCATAATGGAATGAAATTGAAAACAAATGACAAAATATAAAATAAAAATTTCTTCATCACCTGGAGACTAAACAATATGCTACTGGATGAACAATGAGTCACAGAAGACATCAAGAAAGAGATTAAAAATTTCTTAGAGGTAAATGAGAACATAGACACAACATATCAAAATCTCTGGGACACTATAAAGCAGTACTAAGAGGAAAATTCATTGCATGGAGTTCATTCCTTAAAAGAAGAAAAAGTCAACAAATAAATGACCTCACACTACATCTCAAAGCCCTAGGAAAAGAAGAACAAATCAGCACCAAAAGCAGTAGAAGGCAAGAAAAAATTAAAATTAGAGCTGAAATCAAAACAAAAGAATCAATTGAAAAAATTGACAAAACAAAAAGTTGATTCTTTGAAAAAGTAAATAAAATTGACAGACCCTTAGGCACACTAATGAAGAGAAGGAGAGAGAGAACTCAAATTACCAGCATACGCGATGAAAAAGGTAATATCACAACAGACACTACAGAAATCAGAGAATAATTAGAAATAATTTTGAAAACTTATATTCTAATAAAATAGAAGACATTGAAGGCATCAACAATTTTCTTAAGTCATACTATTTGCCTAGATTGAGTCAGGAAGATATACACAATTTAAACAGACCAATATCAAGTGAATAAATAGAAGAAGCCATCAAAAGCTTATCAACCAAGAAAAGCCCAGGGCAAGATGGAAGCACAGTCAAGTTCTACAAGATCTTTAAAGAAGAACTAATACCAATACTCTTCAATTTATTTCAGGAAATAGAAAAAGAGGCAGTAATTGCAAACTCATTCTATGAGGCCAATATCACCCTAATCCCCAAACCAGGCAAAGACACATCAAAGAAAGAAAACTTAGACCAATATCTTTAATGAACATAGATGCAAAAATTCTCAATAAAATTCTGTCTGGCAAATCAAATACAAAATATCAAAAATATTGTGCACCATGATCAAGTGAGATTCATCCCAGGAACGCAAGTTTGGTTCAACATATGGAAATCAATAAATGTAATTCATCACATCAATAGACTTAAAGATAAGAATCATATGATAATCTTGATAGATGCAGAAAAAGCATTTGACAAAATGCAGTACCCCTTGATGTTCAAAACACTAGAAAAAGTAGGGATAACAGGTATATATCTCAACATCATAAAGGCTATCTATGCTAAGCCTCAGGCCAACATCATTTTAAATGGAGAAAAATTGAAGGCATTCCCTATAAAAACTGGAAGAAAACATGGATGCCCTCTTTCAACAGTTATATTCAACATAGTTCTTGAAACACTGGCCAGAGCAAATAGACAGATGAAAGAAATTAAAGGAATACACATAGGAAAAGAAGAACTTAAATTAGCACTATTTACTGACTCTATGATTCTATACCTAGAAGACCCAAAAAGCTCCACGAGAAAACTTCTAGAACTAGTAAATGAATTCAGCCAAGTAACAGGATATAAACACCCATAAATCAAAGGCATTTCTGTATATCAGTGACAAAGCCTCTGAGAAGGAAAAGAGGAAAACTACCCCATTCATAATAATCTCAAAAAATAAGATACATAGGAATCAACTTAATGAAAGAGTTGAAAGACCTATATAATGAAAACTACAGAACCCTAAAGAAAGAAATCAAAGAAGACCTTAGAAGATGGAAAGATCTACCTTGCTCTTGGATAGGCAGAATTAATATTATCAAAACGACCATACTACCAAAAGCACTATACAGATTTACTGCAATTCCAATCAAAATACCAATGGCATTCCTCATAGAAATAGAAAAAGCAAATATGAAATTCATCTGGAAAAATAAGAGACTCAGAATAGCTAAAGCAATCCTTAGCATGAAGAGTGAAGCAGGTGGCATCACAATACCAGAACTTAAACTATACTACAGAACAATATGAACAAAAACAGCATGGTATTGGCACCAAAACAGACTGGTAGACCAATGGTACAGAATAGAGGACACAGACCATGACCCACAAAATTACAATTATCTTATTATTAGACAAAGGTGCCAAAAACATGAATTGGAGAAAAGACAGCATCTTCAAGAAATGGTGCTAGGAAAACTGGAAATCTATATGCAACAAAATGAAATTAAAACCCTATCTCTCACCATGCACAAAACTCAACTCAAAGTGGATCAAGTACCTAGGAATTAAACCAGAGACTCTGTGTCTAATTGAAGAAAATGTAGGCCCTAATCTTCATCATGTGTGATTAGGCCCCAACTCCCTTAATAAGACTCCTATAGCACAAGAATTAAAACCAAGAATCAATAAATGGGATGGAATCAAACTAAAAAGCTTCTTCTCAGCAAAAAAAAAAATCTGTGAAGTGAACAGAGAGCCTACATCCTGAGAGCAAATCTTTACCCCTCACACATCAGATAGAGCACTAATCTCTAGGGTATATATAAAGAACTCAAAAAAGCTAAGTGACAAAAAAAAAACAACAAATAACCCAATCAACAAATGGGCCTAGGACCTGAACAGACACTTCTCAGAAGAGGATATACAATCAATCAACAAATATATGAAAAAATGTTCAACTTCTCTAGCAATTAGAGAAATGCAAATCAAAACTTCTCTATAATCTCACTCTAGTCAGAATGGCAGCTATTATGAAGACAAACAACAATAAGTGTTGGTGAGGATGTGGGGGAAAAGGCACACTCATACATTGCTGGTGGGACTGCAAATTGGTGCAACCAATATGGAAAGCAGTATGGAGATTCCTTGGAAAACTGGGAATGGAACCACTATTTGACCCAGCTATCCCTCTCCTTGATCTATACCCAAAGGACTTAAAAACAGCATACTACAGGGACACAGCCACATCAATGTTCATAGCAGCACAATTCACAATAGCTAAACTGTGGAGCCAACCTAGATGTCCTTCAGTGGATGAATGAATAAAAAAATGTGGCCTATATACGCAATGGGATATTACTCAGCAATAAAAGAAAATAAAATCATGGCATTTGCAGGTAAATGGATGCATTGGAGAAGATAATGCTAAGTAAAGTTAGTCAATCCCAAAAAAACAAATGCTGAATGTTTTCCTAATATAAGGAGGCTGACTCATAGTGGGGTAGGGAGGGGGAGCATGGGAGGAATAGATTAATTCTAGATAGGGAAGAGGGGTGGGAGGGAAATGGAGGAGGCAGGGGATTAGCAAGGATGGTGGAATGTAATGGACATCATTATCCAAAGTACATATATGAAGACATGAATTGGGTATCAACCTACTTTATATACAAACATAGATATGAAAAATTATGGTATATATGTACAATAAGAATTGTAATGCAAAAAAACCTAAAGTACATGTATAAAGACATGAATTGGTGTGAACATACTTTATATACAATGATATGAAAAATTGTGTTCTATATTTGTAATAAGGATTGTAATGCATTCCACTGTCATGTATTTAAAAAAATAAAATCATTTAAATAAAAAAATGATAAAAGTAAACATGCACTTAACATAGGCCCAGTGACTGCATTCCTGGGTGCTTATCCCAGAAGAGTGAAGACTCATGTCCATGTGGATATCTAAATACAATTGTACAAGGTGGCTTTATTTGACATAACCCAAACTAGAAACACCACAACACTCCCTGGCCCACCCTCGTGGTGAAGGGTGAAACAAACTGTGGCACAGCCTTACCATGAAGGACTCAGCAGTGAATTAAGAAGAGACACTTTTCAATGGAGCAGCAGCCTGGGTAGATTTCAGGGGCCTTACTGAAATTGAGGAGAAACCTGAATAAACCCTTTAGTTTCTCTTGTTCGCTGGTAGTTACTTGCTTTTTGTGGACTTTAAATGTTACTAACTTTGGAGGACAGGCCACTGAGCAATAGAGTATTCATCTCTTGAAGATTTGGAGGAGATAATATCTATGAGATGGGGGTTTAGGGTGATAATGTTTTCCTAGGTTACTTTTCCGGGCTGTGACATCTGCTCCTATTGAAACCACTGACTCCCCTTGGGCCTATACTGGGGTCTGATGGGTGACATTTTGATGTCAGGGGGCTGAAAACCCCACCCAAGATCACACAAATGCCGCACACTATTTTCCATGAAGTCTGATAATGAGTTACAGACCACAAACGCCCATCATTCTTGTGGATGCCTACGTTCACCCCAGTTCTTCATCCCATAAGTAGCAATAAACCTTGGCCCCCTTTCAAGGAAATTGTTCTCCTTTGCAAAACTCCATGTTTCAAAGATTCACATGCTGTGTGGGGTGTAGCCTCCTTTAGGTTTTCTCATTAATTTATAAGAGGAATAGATTGCACTGTGGGCCAGCCATTCCCAATATAGGTCACAGTGCTGTCAGGGTGGGGGCAACACTACGTATGGGAGGGCCAGGGTACTGTGTCTGTGGGGCGGTCTATCTTGGGATTGAGTCAGTGCCTCCTGTGTTTGAGATCCCCAGTGAATACATGGTCAGGACTGTAGTAGGGGTGAAAAATGGTAGGACTTGGGGCATATCAGGGACTGCCTAGAGTTGGTCAGGCCCAGGTCAGGGTCAGGTCACAACCTCCAGTCCTGTACTCTGGATGGGCAAGAGCTGTAGGGACCTGAGCTAACCTTGGCCCTGCCTCTGGCTGCTGCTTCTAGCCCATGCCCCAAGCCCTTTGCACATTCTGCAGGAGGCTGACAGGATTCCGGGGGTGCAAGAGGGTCTGGAGCCAGCAACCTGAGGTCTCCAGGGAGGTATTCATTTTACTCTTATTTCCTTATGACTTTTCCTTCATGTCTGACCATAAACTTCAGATTGTAGGGAACTTATTTTATTTGCCACTGTCAGGGAAAAAAAATCAAATGGAGCAGCATTGGTTCTAGGCACTTGAAATGGAGCAAGAAGCCATTGTTAATCAGATCTCACTGGGAACCACACCTCAACCTTTATCTGGGCTGCACCCCCACCCCACCATGCTGACCTGAGTGGGACAAACTACCTGTTTCCTGAAACAATGTTAAACTCTTGATCTTCTGTACAAACCACTCCTTCCACCAAACTATCCAGAGACTCAGATTGTACTCATGTCCCTTCCTACAAAATGGCTTAATTTTTCCAGCAGCAGTCTTAATTCCCGACTCACAGTGCGGTCATCTCCAAAGCCCTTGCTGTTAAGGCTCTCCATGCAGCCAGCATGCACTTGGGCAGGTGCCAAGTTCAGCGGTTCAGTTGAGGGTGCTCCCAGGTCTCAGATGTGACTTGCAATGTTCTCCCAACTCCATCTTATGTGTCCTAAAGCATTATCTCTCTGTTTTAATTTTTTTTTTGTTGAAACAGTGTTAAATTCATAGATTTGTGCAAGAATCACCCAATTTGCTATTTTAATCTCCACTCTGACCTCTACCCCTAGATAATTACCATGGTTTTTTTTTAATTTTTTTTCATTTCCTAGGCATTTCAGATAAATAGAAACCCAGAATTTGTTGTCCTCTGCAACTGGCTTCCTCCACTTAGGGTAATGTTTTTTAATTTCTAGGCTGTGGCACTTACCTGTGTTTTGTTATGTTTTATTCCAAAGCATACCACACTTTGATATTTGTTTACCAGTTGACAGGCATTTGCAGTATTGGGATATCATGAACAATGCTGTTATGAAAATTCTTCTGCAAGTATTCATGGAGACACATGTTTCTAAGTTGAACTATTTTGTGTTATTCTTTAGTTTTCTTTCTTTGGGGACATGTATTTTTTTTCTCTTAGGTAGATTCTGAGAAGTGAAACTACTGGGTCATGTGGTAACTTTATGTATGATATTTTATAAATTTCCAAACTTCTTTCTAAAGGATGCCTTATGTTATATTCCTTCTGAAATGTGTCTGGGTTCCATTTTTGCTACATCCTTGCCAACATTTGGTATTGTCTGTTCCATTAGCCATTCTAATGAAATTAAATGGTGTCCCATTGTAGTATTAATTTGCATTTCTCTAATTACTAAGGATGTGGAACATATTTTCATGGGTTTCATTACCATTCACAGTCTTTTCCTTTCACAAATTAAAAAACAATTAGAGGCTTATCTAGTTTAATTTTGTTATACACATTAGGGAATGTTAATTGTACAGAATAATGGGTTTCATTGGGAAATTTCCATACGTGATTCTAAGGAGCTTTGATTGTAGCTACATTTCCCTTTTCCTCCTTTTATATTAATCTTCCTCCCCCTGATTTCCTCCTCCATCCCTTATAGACCCTCTTTAATATCATATTTTCCCTCAAGATTTCTCATATGAGAGAACACATTTCCACTTGTCTTTCTGAGTCTTGCTTATTTTGTTCATACTGTGGTCTATAATTTTATCCATTTTCCTGAAATGACACGGTATTATTTTTCTTTATAGTTGAATAATACTAATTTCTCTCTGTGTGTGTGTGTGTGTGTGTGTGTATGTGCGCACACACACACACATGTGTTTCTGAAACAGGATCTTTTGTCCAATCCCAAGGAAAGAACATGGAGACACAGAGTGCAACAGAAGTGAGACTTTTACAGAGCAGGTACAATATGTATTTTATCCTCTTAAACACAAGTTCCCTCCCCCAGTTCCTCATTGGTTAAGAACTAAGATTGGTTAAGAAGGTCACAACCTTACTGAACTTTGCCTAAATGCCACATTCCCATATAAGAAAACTCTTTTTCCACATTTAAGATCTCTTCCCCCTTCAGTTAATGTTTCTCAATGTGGTATTTCCTCCTGTTAATCTATTAAACAGGTCCCTATTCCCACATCCTATTTTTCTAGGAGACTGTATGTGTATGAGTCTCAAGGCTGCCACATATGAATGGTATTGCATAAACTGTCTTTTAGTGATTTTCTACTCTGTCTTCTCTTTTCCCTGTATTTAGAATTTCTAAAATCTACTTACTTGAGAATTTACTTTTTGAACATGAATCATCAGATTTTCTATTTCCACATACATGAAATTCTTTTTTAAAAATAGTACTGGGTGGGTATTGAACCCAGGGGGCTCTATGAATGAACAACTTCTCCTTAGTTCCTTTTAAAATTTGGAGATAGGTTGTTACAAATTTGTTACACTGGCCTGGAACTTGAGCTCATCCTGCCTCGGTCTCCTGTGCCATTGGGATGCACCATGAGGACTGGTTTATACAGCACGTTTTGTTTACGAATTCTTCTCTTGATGGGCATCTAGATTGACTTCATAGCTTGGCTATTGAGAACAGTACATAGATAAAGGTATCTCATTCCTGTGTATGCAGGTATCTCTTTACTATGCGTGCTTTGATTCCTTTGGGTATATGTCGGGAATGAGATAGCTGGATGGTATAATCAATTTATGTTTAGCTTTTTGTGGTACCTCCATACTTTTATGCAGAGGGATGATACTAATTTACATTCTCATCAGTGGTGTATGTTTCTTATTCCCACTCATCCTCACCAGCATTCGTTTTGTTTTTTGTTCTATACTGGTACATGAAAAATTAAGCTATTTTGTAGGAACAAATATAGGTGCAGACTCAGTCTCTGAATAGTTGGTTGGAAGGAATAGTTTGTACAGAAAATCAGCAGAGTTTAGCAACGTTTCAGGAAACTGGCGGTTTGGCCCACTTTGAACAGCAGGTGAATAAAAGAATCGTCCATGTATGCATCTGAGATGTGATTAACAGTGACCTCCTGTTCCATTATAAGTGCCCAGAACCAATTCTACTCCATTTGATCCTTTTTTTTTTTTTTTTTTTTTTTTTTGGAAAGTGATTAATAAGTTCCTTGTAGTCTGATGTTTATAATCCAGAAATGAAGCACAAGACATGAGAAAATAAATGCAGATTGACTGTTCCAAACTCAGTGTGTTACAGGGTAACGCACTCAGACAGAGGGCGCGTGCCCTGGAGTGCAGGTCTTCCGCTATTCTCGGTGGCCCCGCCTCTGGGCACCACCCCCGGGATGAATTACTATTGAACATCTTTTCTCTTTTTCTACCTGTAGCCTCCTTTTCCTTCTCTCATTGATTTGGGTCCTTGATTGGGTCAAGGTTGGTGTGGGAGGGGTCAGGGTACTGGGCCAGTGTGTGTGTGGGGGGTCTGTCTTGGGATGAGGGCCAGGGCCTCCAGTGCATGCGGTGGCAGGTGAGGCCAGAGTCAGGCAGGTGACAGGGTGGGGGTGGGGTGCGGTAGCTGGAGTGTTGGTGCCTGTCTCAGGCAGGGCCAGGAACCATCTGCGCATGGGTAGGTCCAGGGCAGGGCGGGGTCATCCCGCAGTCCAGCACTCCCGGATGGGCGCCAGGGCAGGCGCAGACCCGAAGCGGGCCAGGCTCATGGCTGTGCGGCCGTTGTTGCTGCTGTTGTCTCTCCGACTCCAGGCTGCCTCCTCCCCTAGTCCCTCGCAGCCCCCAGGAAACGCAGATGAGCTCACAGGGGAACCGGAGGACCTGGAGCCTATAGCCAGCGGGCTCTGGGGCTATGTGGGCGGGGCCCAGGGTCCGTTTGAAGTCGGGGCTGGTGGGAAGGCTGGTGGGGGGCGGGAGCAGGCCCGGGCAGGCAGGGAGAAGCCACCGGTGTGTTCTCTTTGCCTCTACCGTGAAGCAGGCGGCCGCGAAGATGACATCACCCAAGGTGGGTCAGGTTCCCCAATCTGGCAGGGATTTTATGGGTGGGAATCCCTGCCAGAGCTCAGGTATGAGGCTGTGGAAGAGGACAGGGGGCCCGGGTCTGGCCCAGGGTTGTAGGGGGCCCAGAGACAGAGGCAGTCAGGCTCAGGAGTCTCGGGTCCCTTTCCAGAAATCTGGGAGCACAGCCAGGGACCAAGACAACCCTTCTCAAATGTGAGGACCATGGATCCCCCCCCCCCATAGAAGTCTTCTAAACAAAGTGGTCTCCATCTGCCCCACCCCTTTAGCAATAATGGAGCATGCCATGGGGGGGGGGTCAGTTGCCCCAGGTCACACAGTACTACAGAGACCTGCTTGTGTCTTTTCTCCTTATGACACTGGGGTGGAGGGTGTGGAGTGAAGACAGCTGCCTAGAAACTATGACCTTGAAAAAGTAAGATTAGTAACCCCAGAGAACTTCACTCCTCTCATCTGCAAAGTAGGCACAGAGTTGTGTTGGTGGAAGGAGTGAGGCCCCAAGGTATCCTTCCCAGTCCCCTGGCTGTCCTGTGACCAGCCTTTCACCTTGCTCCTTCCTGTCCACACCCCCAGACCAATATTCCCCTGCCTCTTGCTCAGCTGTACTAGGCCATCTAGGCCTCGGCTGTGATGACTGAAGTCTGAGGCCAGGACAGCCCTCAATCATGTGGGCTGGTCACTTGTCCCTTGACCTTGGCCTTCCCATCTGAGAAGTGAAGGAGGGACCTCCTTGGGTGGTATGGGACACCACATGTATCTCTAACAGATGTGGGGGGATTGTCTCCACAGTGTGCGGGAAGCCCAAGGTGATAGGGAAGGTGTATGGTGGCCATGATTCGGTGAATGGCCAGTGGCCATGGCAGGCCAGCCTGCTCTACCTGGGCCAGCATCTCTGCGGAGCTGTCCTCATTGACGCCCTCTGGCTACTTTCCACAGCCCACTGCTTTCTCAAGTGAGTTATGCTTCCTGGGGCCCTCACAGGGGGTTGGGCAGGGGAGGAAGGGGATCACAGGGGATGGCCCTCCTCTGGGTATTGCTGTGGGTCAGTGTGCTGCCACCAAATGCCCACTGCTTCTTCTTTGATCCACTGTCTGCTCCACCTGGACTGTCCTCCCCACTGGCCACCCAGTGCTTTCTTCATTTCCTGGGTCCTTATCATCCTTCATCCTCAGCCCCAGCTGAGAGACCCCTCTTCCCTATGTCTGTCCCCCCTGACATGGACGTGTCCTGAGAACATTGGCACCTTACCCTACACTCCTGAGAGTACGAATCTAGTCAGAGACCAGATATGATCAGCAACGAAATTCTTTCTTTCATTACTTTTGTTAAACTACATTCCTGGGAGGAGCCATAGTTGCCCCCATCCCATCTGTCAGGCTGCGTTGGTGGAGAGTGTAGGGTTCCCCAGCCTTGGAGAATGACATGGACAGTCAGGAGTCTAACTCTCCTGGCCCTCCTGGGCCTGTCTCTGTGGCTAACTTCAGAACACATGTGGAGGGACCCAGAGGGAACGTCGGACTCATAGCCCAGGTCGGGGAGTTGCAATTTGTACACTTACTGTCCCTGAAACCTCAGCTAGCTTCTCTTGAATCTGGGCACAGTCCCCTGAAACCCTCCATGACATGGGGGGGGGGGGGGGTGGCGGATCCCATGCCGATGTATCTCCATCATTTCAGGAAGACAAGGAACAAGCTTCAGTCAGCATGATGCAGGAAGAAGCTCAAAGTGGGCAAGGAGGGCAGATGTGAGGGAAGGGGTCCAGCGAGATGCTACATTATGGGGGGCAGGGTCAAGGGACTTCCTTAAAGGAGGAATTGGGCTTGTGATATGGATGGGGGCTATACAGGTCTGAGAACTGTGTGAACAAAGCCATGAAGTTACTCATTCCCCTTCAGAAACAGGAGAACTTCAATTCTGTGCACTCGTTTGTGCATTTAAGAAATTCTTTGTGAGCATTTACCTCCAAGTGGAGAAAAGCAACACTGAGGGAGTGGGTTAGAGGTAGTTAGGCCAGGGGATGGATCAGAAGGCGACATTGGAAGAGACCTGGTATATGAGTTAGCTTTTTGTCACTGTGACAAAATATCTGAGAATTGAGTTAAAAGTAGGAAATTTTACTTTGGGTCACGGTTTAGTTAGTACTTCTGTTACATGGAAACTTGGCCACATGGTTTCAGGCCTGTGGGAGAACAGTACACTGTGACAGGAGCACATGGTGGAAGAGTCCCTTTCACCTCATGGCAGCAAGGAAGCAAATAGGGGTACATGGTCCCAACAGCATGTCAAGAGCACCCCCAACCTGATGACCTAACTGATTTCCACTAGGTTTCTGCTGCTTACAGTTTCTGCCATTTCCCATCATTGCCACAGGCCAGCACCCAAGCCTATTGCACATGAACCTATGGGAGTCATTTAAGATCTGAACCATAACACTGTAATGATCCAGAGCTCCTCCTAGGAAAGTAAGAGGGTTTGATCTGAGGCACCCCTTAGTGCCCTTCCAGCACCAGGATTCTCAGCTCCTCCAGTTCTAGGAGGTGGTGGGAAGCCCTACGTCCTGAGGTTGTCAGTTGAGTGTTCATCAACCCGGAGCCAGAAGGCTCCTGAGTGTTAGAAGGGAGGAGACAAAGCTGCCTGGAATCAGGGCAGGGAGGAGGGGTCCAGAGCAGGGTGGCAGTGGGATGAGGATGCAGGAAGAGTGGGGGCCCCAGAATCAGAGACGATGCTGATAATGGGCCCTTCCTCCTCCAGCAAATCCCAGGCACCACAGGACTATGAGGTCCTCCTGGGGAACACCCAGCTGTACCAGCACACCCAGCACACCCAGAAGATGCTCGTGAACCAGATTATCACCCATCCAGACTTTGAGAAGCTCTATGTCTTCGGGAGTGACATTGCCATGTTGCAGCTGCACCTGCCTGTGAACTTCACACCCTATGTGGTTCCTGTCTGCCTCCCACATGCAGACATGCAGCTGCCCAGTCAAACGTCCTGTTGGATAACTGGCTGGGGAAGGCTCTCCGAGAAGAGTGAGGGGGCCTGGGAGAGGCAGGAAGGGAAATGAAGGACAGGAGGAGGCATCAGGGCAACATGAGAGGGGTGGCTCCGCCAGGCAAGAGGCCCAGGCTGGTTTCTGAAGCCCCTGGACTTGACCCCCCTGTACCTCATTTCCATGCTCTCTCAGATGAGGACTGGGCAAGTGCTACATCCCTTTTAGTTCTGAAAATGTATGATTCTATGCTTCAGAGTTCCATGTGGCCCCGTCCCTGAATATCCGGGGATCCTTAACAACTGGAATCAAGAATCTGGGTTGTTTGAGTCTTGGTGGCTTTTGATTTGAGTGTTTAATCAGCCAAGGTTTGGGATGACTTGAATGAACTCCAAAGCTGTTCCTGGGGGCTGTCCCATTCCAGGTTGTTAGTTGTCTTTCCATTACTGTAAAAACAAAGCAAAACAAACTTGCCTGAGATAATTACTGAAAAAGAGGAAAGGCTTATTGTGATTCATGGTTTATGATGTTACATGGGGATGACGTTACATCCTGAGCAAGTTATGGAGCAGTGCTGCTCAGGAAGCAGAGAGCCAGAGGAGGGGCCGGGTTCCTGACATCCCCTTTAAGGGCACACCTCCAGTGACCTACCCTCCTCCTGTACACCCCATTCCTTAAAGGTTCCAGCACCTCCCAGTAGTGTCACGGGTTGGGGCCAAACTTTAAACACACAGGCCTTTGAGAATCCTTGGAAAGGTGCTTGGGAAAAGTGGTAAGTCACATGTGGCATCTGACCCCAGAGCCTGCATGATGAAGTCAGAGTGATCCCAACTTAGGAAAGGTTAACGTCTGCGAGCTCACGTAGCTCTTATCCTGTCCACTTCACATTCTTGTCATGTGAAGTGCATAATGGAGAAAGCTTTGGGGTTTTGTGTTGCCTTGTCCGATTGAAAGAAGAGAATTATAGACAAAGGCTTATGCCTGGATGATTTAATAAAGAAAGGATGGTTTATGGCTCGAGGGAAATGCTTCTGGTGTACTTTCAATAAAAGAAAGAACAGTACAAGTTTGTAATTATCCGTGGGGTCAGCATTTGGTTCTGTGTCTCTCAACAGAGGTGCTATAAGTGTTTTGGACAGAACATGTCTTCAGTGAGTGCTCTGCCCACAAGCCTAATACCTGCCCACCCAGTGTTAGGAACACTCCCTAGTCATGGGATGGCCAGCCCCCGGCATACATATGTGTCCAAACACATTCTGGCTCTTCCTTGAAGGCAAGATCCAAGTCTTGTTTTAATGTCCCAGACAGTGTCCCAAGGCACCTGGTGGGAACTCCACTGCTCTTTTCCACCCTGGCACAGGAAATCACTGTTTCCTGCCTGTTGACTCCAGATTTCTCTCCCATTTTCCATCCTGTGTACTTCTACTCAGGTCCCCACGTGATGCCCTATACAAGGACAAGTGAATAGATAAGTGATTGGGTGAGAGGATGGATGAATGGATTGACAGATGGGAGGATGAATGTGGAATTGGAAGGGAAGATGATTGGATGGATGGATGGATGGGTGAAGTTGGTGGATGGGTGGTTGTATGTGTTAGTGGATGGGGAGAAGCAAGAAAGAATGGAGAGACTGATGGGAGTAGATGGAAGAATGAGTGTGGGAAGATGGGTAGATGGATGGAGGAATGGGTGAATGAGTGGACGTGTGGGTGGGCAGGTCAGTGGATAAAGAGATGGCAAAAAGGTTAGTAATGGATGGGTAGAGAGTAGACTGAATGGTTCATGAGAGGACAGGTGGGTGAGTGAATGGTTGCTGAACTCCAGGGAGTGGAGTCACGTGATTAGTGGGATTTGCCACTTTGTAGAATAGGAAAGGTTGTTCTGTTGTTGGAGGAATAGGCTAAGTATGTGGACAGCTTTGAGAAAAAGGTGGGGTGCTTAGCATGGAAGACTGAACCAAGGTTTGAAACCCATGCTTGAGAGTAGGGGTGAGCGTCAGGCAGAGTGGGGGTTCTGAGTCGTCTGGGTTTCTTTGCTAAGGCACAGTGCATGTCACTCACCTCCTTCTCATTTTCACAGAGCCATTGTTACCGCCCTACTCTCTCCAGGAAGCTAAGGTGAGTCTTATGAATAGCACGATCTGCAATACCTTCTATGGGCAAACACCTGGAGAAGGCAGGAACTACTCTGTGCAGGAGGAGATGCTGTGTGGGGGGGACTTCTCAACAGGAAAGGCCATCTGCCAAGTAAGTAAGGTCGGGCTCTGCTGCTCTCTTGCCTGTTCTGTTGGCCTCAGTTTCCCCTGGAGGGCCTGTGTTGGCCTCAACTGTCTTTGTGGAGACCCCAAACTTCCTTCCTTCTACATATTTTCTGTGGGCTCCATCCCTCATCAGCCTTCCTTCAGACCAGCACCTTCCTCAGCCCATCCCAGCACAAAGCTGTCTGCTGTGAGGACCCTCGACAGTATCCATTTTAGTTGCCTGTTTTAAACTTTGATGTGTAGCATATACACAGGATGAGTTATTTGTAAGTGTACAGCATGATGGTTTTTCTGACGTTGATGCAACCTGTTACCGGCCCTCCCCACAACTCTCCATTCCCTTCTTGTCCCTAACCAGCAGATTTCCTTTTAGTCTTTGGAATTGATTCTGAATTTTCTGCAGACAGGATTTACAGTTGGCTTTATTCTGTATTTTAACATTATATTTGTACCCAGGGTTTTTATTGTAAGTTCATATCAGCTGTCTAATCATCAAAAAATAAAGGGTAAGCCATAATTGGGGGGCATCTGGTCACCTGGTGTGTTGGAGTACACCTGTAAGCCCAGTGGCTCAGGAGGTTGACTGCAAATTCATGCCAAGCCTCAGCAATTTAGTGAGACATTTTGCAACTTAGGGAGACTGTTTTCATATTAAAAATAAAAGAAAGTGTGGATGTGGAACAGTCGTGAAAAGCCCATGGATTCAGTCCCTGGTAATAAAAAATAATATTAATATCTGGTTGGTAGTATACAAAAATGCCAATGTCATAGAAAAGAAGGAATGAATGAGACTGAAGAAGGTTAATAAAACTTGGTATTTAAAGATAATATGGGATCCTGGATTGGATCTTGGAATAGAATAGGGATATTTGGGGGCTGAGGCTCAGTGTAGAGTGCTCACCTAGCGTGTGTGAGGAGCTGGGTTTGATCCTCAGCACCACATAAAAATTAAGAAAATAAACATATTGTGTCCAACTACAACTAAGAAAAAAAATCTAAAAAAAGAATAGGGATATTTGTACATAGTGAAATCTGAATATTTATTTAATAATATTGTACCATCTCTACTTCCTTGGTTTAAGTATTTGTACCATGGTTATGTAAGATGTTAACACTAGAGGAAGCTAGGTGCAGGGTATGTAGATCCTCTATAGTATCCTGCAAATCTAGCCTAATCCTACATTATTTCAAAATGGAAAGATTTGAAAAGATTGAAATAAACCCTTTACCAGAGAGTTCAATTAGATGTCAAACAAGCAAATGAAAAAACCTCTCAATATTGTCAGGCACTGGAGAAATACAAACTCAAACACCAGTGAGATGCCTCTACACATTAATTAGATGGCTGAATTCAAACGACTGGCCACGTCAATTGTTGACAAGGATGTGAAGCAACTGGAACCCTCAACATACCCGAATGGTAGCATTGTAATCTGGTGCAAATATTTTGAAAACAATTTTGTAAAAAGCTGCATACACTTCTACCATACAACCCAGACATAGTAATGTTAGGTATTTACCCAGGAGAAGTGAAAGCAAGACATGTAGATGTCCAAGAAAGACATCTATATGACTACAAGACAATTCACAGCAGGTTTCTTGGGTAATAATTCAAAACTAAGAAAAAGTTAAAAGATCAGTAGCAGGCTAATGAACAAATAAACTAAGGAATATCCCTACACTAGTGCACTACTCAGCAATAAACAGGAATAAACTATGGTGCACACAGCTACCCAGGTGTACTACTAAATAACTGTCCTGGGGCTGAATGATTGTAATAGCATACTGGCCTGCCACATATGAGGGTCTTGTTTTTCATCCTCAGGACTGAAAAAAAGAAAAAGAAATAGAAGGAAACAATCTTTAGTGAAAAACACCAGATAAAAATAGGAGTACAACTTGTGTGATTCTGTTCCTACAAAATTCTAGGAAGTTGGATACTCAGTGAAGAACAAGGCAGGATGGGTGCTCCCTGCTGCTCAGGGTTCACAGAGCCAGGGTCTGCACAGAGGTGTCAGCTGACCCGGCCTGCTCTAGGCCATTCTGTCCATAGAGCTGTCCATCCCGGCCTCACAATATGTGCTGCCCTGGGCCACCAGGAGCTCAGGCACGGGGGCTAGAGAGCGGGGCTGTGTACTGATGGATTTGGAAACATGATCTCCACTGGGAGGATCATCTCAGCAGCTTCTTGCTGCTTCATTCTGGTGTCCCTCATTGGGGGCTTGAACTGATGGGCCTTCACTGGGGCCCTGATTCAGACAGTGGCAGCCCAGGGTGTCCAACATTGTCACCTGGTATTTCTGCCCCCACTCAGCCCCCATACTAACTCCTCTCTCTCTTTCCTCAGGGCGATTCTGGGGGTCCTCTTGTCTGCTCTGGCCCCAATGCCTGGGTCCTGGTGGGACTGGCCAGCTGGGGCCTGGACTGCAGGCATCCTATCTACCCCAGCATCTTCACCAGGGTTGCCTACTTCATTGACTGGATCAGTAAAGTCAGGAAGCAGAGTTCTCTGCCAGACCCGCCTCCCACAGACTTTCCATCCCGGCCTCTGAGAGCTTCCGGCTGCCCCGGGCCCTGGAACACGCTCATGTGCACACAGACCTGGCTCCTTCTGCCATTTATCCTCATGGTACAGCAGCAGGTCCCTGGGTGACTGTCAGGGCCCTACATATTTCCTCTGCCCAGGCCCCCGGCCTCTTGCTGCAGCTTCTCTCACTCAAGTCCACTGTTGATCTAAACAGCTCCTTTCCTCAGCTTCCCTGCCCATCATCTGCCACTCCCAAAGCCAAGTTCAGCAAACCAGCCCAAATAAAAGACTCATCCTCCTGTTCCTCTGGCTGTGCTGCCCTCTTGGGCTCCTTCTGTCCCTCAGTGCTCTCCTTTCCCTTCCACTTGGTCATCTGACTTCCAGAAGGAGGAGGAAAGGGTCTTCTTAGGAATCTTCAGCCAAGGGGCCCTTGGGCAGAAAGCACTGCCATAGGGGTGGACTATGAGGAAGTTGGGGAGCCAGGGTGCTTTCTAAGCAGCGATCATGGTCTGTCTACCATGGCTGACTGCTCCAACCCTGGGGAGCACCGGATTGTTCAGAGAAGGCCAGGCTTTACACCTGGTGTCCAAGTGTAAGGGAGGCAGTGCTTCCCCTCAGTAGATGTGCGGCACTCCTGGAGTTTGGAGGAGGAATAGCCAGGAATCAGTGGACCTGAGGGATGACGATGGGTCCTGTCCTGTAGCCAGAGGTCTCTCAGATTTCGGTGGTGGGGGCTGGAATCTGGTCAAGAAGCAGAGAGGAGGCCCTGATGCCAGACTGAAAGCTCATCCTCATAAGGCAGCGATTTTCAGAGCTCTGCCCCCTTTTTGACACCTGGTGTGCTTTTCATCTGCATCTACAGGATGCTTCAAGCATGTATACAGGGGTTGACTCACTGTCCACTTTCCCAACCCCAGTCACCCATTAACATGGTACCTGTTGTCTAAGGTCCAGGGTACACCTACCCTTGTGTCCACATGCCTCTTGTGGTTGGATCCCAGTGTCACCTTGTTGATGAGGCTGATCCCACACTAAGGGTCCAGTAATAAGTTTCAAAGTAGTGTGGCTGTCTTTCCCCAAAATATGCTGGACACAGGTTTTGATGCAGCCAGCAGGAACCCAGAGGCCTCACAATACCCACCCCAATGTTCAGATCCCTTGTTGAAAGGGAGAGCTTTTATTTAGCAGATGGTCACTTAAACTGGACACCATTTATGGGTTTCAGTGGTAAATGTTTCCTACCCTGATATTTCTCAAATTTCCTGGACCCTTACTGACAGGAGAATGGATGAACTCTCATGAACATTAGCAATAGGACTTCCCTGTCTTTGACCTTCTGAAGGCTCAGCAATGGCCTTTCCAGTGTGAAGACACTGTAGAGCTTTAAGTACAATCCTGGCCTTTGGCCAGAGCACCTCTACTAAAGTACAACTCTGGATGATTGTATAACCACCATCTTTGATGGGTCTTGGAGCTCCATACTCTATGGAAGGTGGAAGACAAGAGCTTTCCATCTGGCAACAAAACAGGTGATTTCACCCAACAGGACTGCTCAGAACTGTGGTCTGCATATGAGTTATTTGCACAGCATGCGGTCCATGCATCTTCTCCACAGGGTCAGGGGAGCTTGGGTGGTTCAGTGCTGAGTACCACCTCCTTCACTGGCCTGTTGGTGCTATGGAAACCTCAGGCTGGCTGGTGCTGGGGACCCGGGCATTGTCTTTCCTATTACAGGGGCTGGGAGATTCTCTGATCCGTGGGCATTCTCACACTCTAAACCAAGAGATCTCAACTCACACCTAGTCCACATAACAGATCCACCAAATATCAGCTTCAGCCCAAGTGGTTTTTCTTTAGGTGAAGCAACTTAAGTACTCAGTGTCATTTATTTTGAATGGTGAGCTGAAGCATATAAGGTTCAGAAACTACTTGAGATGTTATAAGAAGCAAGTAGTGGCAGAGTAATGTAAGCCCAATACCACTTTGAAAGAGTTTGAAGGCCTTTTTCCCCCTCTCCCATAGGCTGCCCTAACCCGGCCTCAGTCACGCAGGAGAGACTTTTTATGACCCGTCCCAAATGTGAGCTCCAGATACTGTCTTCAAGAGAGGGAGTGACTGGGTGGGCCTGGAGCAGGGTTTCAAGCAGCCCTATTGGGAGAGCATTATCAGGAGGAAGGACTTGAAATTCTTTGATCAGGGCCTCCCTACCCTCACAGGTGGTGCAAGGACACAGGCTACTGCTCACTGGAAGACCAACTGTAGAAGAGCTATGGAGGGCAAGAAGTGAGCCAAGGTCAGTTGGAGATGCTGCTTCAGCCTGGAACAGAAGGAGCTTGGAAGTCCTCACTCCCACTCTCAAAACAGGAAGGCTGGACAAACAGAACATCCACAGCTCTTCTTAGATCCCTCAGAGAACTGAGGTCCCCAGGCAAACTGTGACCCTCACATTTGCAGAGACATTCTTATCTGGAGACTCAACGTTTACCTGAAGGGAAGCCGAGGCATACACACCAGGCACTGGCACCAGTGCTGGGTGAGCAAACCTAAACTGAAGTGGAGCAGTTGCTGGAGACTTGAGAGTTGAACTCCAGAGAGGCCATGGGAGCACTGGGACCCCTCACTCCCTTGAGTGCTAGCTCCAGGAGCCTTGTCAGGTTCTCAGGCTTTAGACCAGAGAATCAAACACTACCCCTGTTTGTGGCAATGGCATGGGGAAAATAACCATTTTGAACTATTACCAGAGTATTAGTTCTACTCTATAAAAGCTGCTACAAGAGAAAGTGTCATGCCAGAGCTGATCTTTATGATTTTATCTGCATCTAACTGACTTGGAGTGGCAAACATCAACCCCTGCTCCCTCTTTCATTCCTGCCCTGTCATGGTTGGGAGTGCATGAAGGTTTTAGCCAAAGGACACAGGCTCCCTGTGAGACTGTGAGGTCTAATTCTAAGACTAGGGAATTCTTCCTATCCCACATGCTCACCTCAGCACCACCTCAGTAGGGATTCTGTATAATGAGAGAGGAAGGAACCGTCTCAGTCCATAATCAGTAAGGATCCACTGGGAAACTAACAGGCAAGAGGGGACACAAAAATAAAGACACCAGAGGAAATACAGTCTGTCACACCCATGGCAATGTCAAACAGCAAACACAGCCTAACTCCTCACCAGATAAACACTAAACATCACACTGCACATTTATGAACCTTTCACCCAGCAGATCATATCTGACTTTGTACAGAAAATTTCAAGGTATACATGAAGAAGAAGAAGAAAAAAGAAGAGGATGAGGAAGGAGAAGGAGAAGAAGAAACAGAATCAGACAACATTTCTTCAAGGAAAAGCAAACATCAAAACCAGGCTTAGATTTAGTGGGCATTTTGAAAAATTCAGATCAAGAATCTGAAATAATTATGAATACATTCTGGGCGATGTCAACAGGCAGATGGACACTCCAAGAAAGAGTCAAAAGGAAATTCTAGAAATCAAAAGATATTGTAACATAAATAATACCTTTAAATATTTAATCAATAAACTGGTGCAATGGTTAATTTTAAGTATCACCTTATTAGAGTAAGAGATGCTTAAGATTAAGAGGCTTCTGGGTTTGACAATGAGAATGTGTCTAAATACAATTAATATACACTAATAAGTATAATAATATACAAACTGGATGAGCTTTGAATTAATTTTTTTTAATTTGGAAAAATAAAAGATTTGTGAATGGTAATGAAGCACATGAAAATATGTTCCACATCATCAGGCATTAGGGAAATGCAAATTAAAACTAAAATGGGAGACCACTTAATTTGAGTTGAATGGCTGATAAAAGAGATAATATCAAAACTTGGCAAGGATGTAGAAAAAGTGAAACCCATTCACATTTCAGCAGGAATGTAAAATTAGAGACCTTTTAGAAATCAGTTTGGAAATTTATAAAATATTCAACAAAAACTTACCACATGACCCGGCAGTTTCAATTCTCAGAATCTACCCAAGAAAAACAAAACTGCATGTCCGAAAAGAAAGTAAACTAAAGAATTAAAATAAAATAGTTAAATCAAAACACACGTGTCTCCACAAATACTTTCACAGGAATATTCATAGCAACATTGTACATAATATCTCCAAACTGCAAACAACCAAATGCTTGTCAACTGGTAAACAAATATCAGAGTGATACAACCATGCGGTGGAATAAAAAGAAACAAAATACAGGCACCTGCCTAGAACTTCAAATAGGTTATGTTAAGTGAAGGAAGCTGGATGCAGAAGACAACAAATTCTGTGGTTTTATTTATCTGGAATGCCTAGGAAATGCTCATAGGAAAAAAAGACTTAAAAATTATTGACAGTTTTCTAGGAGTGGAGGCAAGAGTGAAGATAGCAAGTTACGTGATTATTTCACAAATCCATGAATTTACCAAAAATCATTGAATTGTCTACTTGTAATGAGTGACATTTATAGTATATAAATTATATTTCAATAACACTGTGTCGAGGGAAAAAATAAAAATGGTATGATAATGGTGAAGGCACTTAATGTGGAGTTGGGTTGCCAGTGCAAATCACCTTGGAGACCTGACAACACCCACAACTTGGGCACTGCCCAAGTGCATGCTGGCTGCATGGAGAGCCTTAACAGCAAGGGCTTTGGGGATGGCAACACTGAGTTAGGAATTAAGACTGCTGTGCTGGAAAAATTAAGCCATTTTGTAGGAAGGGGCATGAGTACAATTTAAGTCTCTATATAGTTTGGTGGAAGGAGTGGTTTGTACAGAAGATCAAGAGTTTAATCGTGTTTCAGGAACAGGTAGTTTGTCCCACTTGGGTCAGCATGGTGGGGTGGGGTGAAGCCCAGATAAGGTTGAGCTGTGGTTCCCAGTGATAACTGATTAACAATTGCTTCCTGCTCCATTTCAAGTGCCCAGAACCAATTCTGCTCCATTTGATATTTTTTTCCTGACAGTGGCAAATAAAATAAGTTTCCTATAGTCTGAAGTTTATGGTCAGACATGAAGAAAAAGCATAAGAAATAAATGCAAAATGACACCTTCCTTGAAAATTCTGCTCACTGGCTGCAGGCCTTCCTGCACCTGGGTATTCCCATTGGTCCCTCACAGAATGTGTGAAGGGCTGGGGGTGTGGGGATAGAAACTTCAGGGTTCAGGGGCAACAGCAGTAGCAGTAGCAGCCAGAGGCAGGGTCTGGCTCAGCTCAGGTCCCCACAGCCCCTGACCATCCAGAGTGCAGAGTGGAGCGTGTGACCTGTCCCTGACCTGGGCCTGACCCAACTATAGACAGTCCCTAATATAACCCAAGTCACACCCCTTCTGTCCCCTCTAAGCCCTGATGGGTGCATTCACTGGAGACCAAACAGCCTGGAGGTTCTGACTCCATCCCAAGACAGACCCCCCACTGACACAGTGTGTGACACAACCCTGACCTCAGCCTGACCTATATTGAGCATGGCTGGCACAAATCCAATCAAGTTCTCCTACAAATCAATGAGGAAAAAAAATTTAAAAAGGAAGCTACGCACCACATGGCTTGCCAATCATTGCAATGGGGAGGTTTGCAAAGAACAATGATTTTATCACAAGGTGGCCGAGGTTTAGTGCTATTTATGGGACAAAGAACTGGGGAGAGTTCAGGCACACACGAAAGTGACTGGAGGTGAAATAGGTCATATCTGTCATTAGTAATCAAACTTCATTGTTCTTCAGAGGACATGGGTTCCAAAAGTGGTGGCATTGGTGTGATCCAGTTGTGGGGTTGTCAGCCCCAAGACATCAAAAGGTCACCCATCAGACACCAGTATAGGCCCAAGGGAAGTCAGTGGTTTCAACAGAAGCAGGTGTGATAGCCCTAAAAATTAACCTAGGAAAACATGATCATCCTAAACCCCCACTTCAGAGGTGTTATCTCCACTAACGGGAAATGACAGAAACTGTAAGTATCAGAGCCTAATGGAAAGAAGTTAGGTCATGAGGGTGGGGTGCTCTTGATGTGCAGAGGACCATGTCCTCCAATTTGTTTCCTCGTAGCCATGAGGTCAAGAGGAATTCTCACTACGGCTCCTGCCATAGTGTAGTGCTCTCTCACTGGACTGAAGCAATGTGTCCAAATTACCATGTAACAAAGATACAAACCGTGAAACCAGGACCCAAAGTTAAATTTCCTCTTTTCAACTTGATTTTCTCAGGTATCTTGTCACAGTGACCAAAAGCTAACTCATCTATCAATTGTCTCTTCCAATGTCTCCTTCTCACCCATCCCCAGGCCTAAACCACCCTACTACTGCCCACTCCCTAAGGGTTTCTATTCCACTTGGTGGTAAGTGCTCACAATGAATTTCTTTTTAAAAAATATTTTTATTTTTAGTTATAGTTGGACACAATACCTTTATTTTACTTATTTATTTTTATGTGGTGCTGAGGATGGAACCCAGGGCCTTGCATCTGCTAGGTGAGCACTCTACTGCTCAGCCCCAGCCCCAGCCCACAATGAATTTCTCATGCAAAAATATTGTAGCTTTCTTTTGCTCTGAAGAGAATTGAGAGACTTCATGGCTTTGTTCACACAGCTCTCTAACCAGGAGGGCTCCTACCCACTCCACAGACCTAATTCCTCTTGGATAGCAGTCCCTACAGCCCCTCATAACTGCCCCCTATATTAGAGCATCTCTCTAGACCCCTTCCCTCAGTTCAGCCCTCTTTGCCTATGTCTATGAATTTATTGCTGATATGGAGGCAAAGTCTACGAAAGCCTACTGAAAACCTTAGAATTCTAATATTTGATGAGTGATGTGTGTCATGAGAAGGTCTTCCTAAAGTTTTTTTATAATGAGCTAAAACAAAAATTTTTTTTTTTTACTCTGCAGCATGATGTTTTCTTTATTATATTTTTTAGCTATAGCTCTTCCATTCAGAAACTGGAGACCATGTTTTCATTAAGTTTGTGATTTTTCCTTCTTATTTCCCCAGGTTAGAGATAGGTTGAAAAGGCTTAATTTGTACAAGTTGTTATGAATTTAAATCTTCATTTATATATTTTAAGTGTTAATAAAGCATTCAAAATGTAGCTTGTACATGACTTCTAAAAATAAAATAACACTTTTAACATAATCTTTCTGTTCTGCAAAAATATTCTACATACATATGATCAAAACAATCTTTTCCTATTTAGGAAATTTCCTATGCACAGTAATTGAGGGGGAAAAAAAAATACCTATATTTCCAATGTTAAGATAGCTGGGTGCCACCTAGTGCTCAATTTCTGTAACTACCACCTTTACAAATTAAAATTTGCTATTATAACCCAGGTTCTAAAACTACATTTTAGAAATATTCCCCATCCCCCATGGTTACGATGGCAAAATAAGATCAGGAAAAGAATGTACATGATATCAAAATTAGTGTAAAAGTAAATGCTACTTAAATATGAAAAAACAGGCGTATTGTTTTGACTTCAAATGCAGATTTCTTTTTTTTTTTGAGAATTTTAATATTTATTTTTTAGTTTTTGGCGGACACAACATCTTTGTTTGTATGTGGTGCCGAGGATCGAACCCGGGCCGCACGCATGCCAGGCAAGCGTGCTACCGCTTGAGCCACATCCCCAGCCCTCAAATGCAGATTTCTGCCTCCTTCAAAATTTTTAGGGAACATTTGGTAACTGGAATATACAGAAAAATTCTGTATAGTCAACAGGCTAGTCAAAAGTAGGGCTTAATTATAATTCATAACAAGTACAAGGCAAATGGTTTATTCAAAACATCCATTTACTTACTGCAAGTGGTCAAAGTAGGAAAGGCAGTAATGTATTTTTTTTTCTTTTTTCTTTTTTTAAATAGATGTGCTCTTCTATCCATAAGCTCCATTACATCAATAGCACAAAATGGGCTTAATGTTTCACTTAAGATAATTCAGCATTATCAGTTTTAAGGAAACAAATACCTTAGAAACAAATCAGTCTGCCTTAACAAATCACAATCATGCTAATGAAAATTTAATCTTCTTTTAGGGTTATGGCCAAAATCCAAACTGCAGGAAAATCTTCCGAAAAATTGGAATGTAAAGTGTTGAGTTCGATTTAGATATCATCAATGTCCTCATCATCATCTCCAATGTCATCAAACTGAATTTCGTCATCATCTCCAGGACCAAATGTATCAGTTTCATTGATTTTAGCATGCTCCGGAAGCTCGCCATAAGCCTTCAGACTTCTAGCTTCATCTGCATTGTATTTTAAAATAACATCAGCTTTGTTATCCTGGTAGTCTCGAAGACCAACCAATATGATGTCTGAAGTATTTATCCAAACCTTTTTTCTCAATTTCCCTCTGATGTGACATAACCTCTTTACACCATCGAAACACATTGCTTCTAATCGTCCATTTCCCAACATTTTGATTACTTGAGCATACTCTTGCCCATCCTCTTTGAACACCAGCTCTCTTTTTTCAGACTCATTTTCATTCTTACCTCTGCGTCTATTTTTACCTCCTTTACCTTTATTCTTGGGCATGGCGGTGAAGGTGGACTCGCGGAGCCTCCGACTTCTTTCCGAGCGGGAGCGGCGGAGGAACGGACTCCTCAGAGGGGCGCGATGGGAGACACGAAAGAGCGCGCGCGGGACCAAGCAGGCTCCTGGAGGCCGAGCAGCGTGCGCCGGAGAGTCTGGAGGCTGGGTTCTTCCGAGATCCGCTTGCGCCCACGCTCGACAGCAGCAAATGGCGTCGCGGCTGCTTGCGTCGCCTTTCCCCGCCTCCCGCCCAAAACAAAATTTTAAGATGTTAGCAGACCACGGCTCAGCTGTTGACTAGCATGGCACAGGCTGGCCAAGGTCCCGGGAAACAGGAGACTCTGACCAACCCTACCCAGTGCAGAGAGACCAGGAGGAGCTTCTTCAACTGAGTTTCAATGAAGGTGCAGCTAACAAAGGGCATGCATCCACAAGGGGCCAGTCCCTGTGGTCACGTCAGAAAGCAGAGCACATCAGTAATTGAGGGAGTGGTTCTTGCTGGTGGTGTCAGTTGACGTTTCCCTAGGGCGCTGTGACTTCTTCCCCTAGAAGCCAGGCCTTGTCCTCTCATCAGGCCACCTACTCAGGAAGACCATGGCCATGCTGGGGATCAGTCCAAACTCACTGTCCAGCATCATTCATGGGAGGAGAAAGAAGCTGTCTAAAAAATAACACTATTTCCAGGCTTACTTCTAGAAACCCGATTAAAGGCACAAGAAGCTTGAGGCTTAAAAGCAGCTCTCCATCCAAATGAGATAAGAGGGCCCAAAATTCTCAAGAACTATATTAAAAAATTGTGCTTCTGTCTGTGATGCTCATGGCTGCCACAAACACCTCACAGGACTTGGAGACTTTTGCTTCCATAGCAGGTTCTTCCCAGATGACTCCACACTGCAGTGGCTCAACATGACTCCACCCCTCTGGGGACCTTCAGTGGTCCCAGTCTGGTGTGTGAGGAGCCCTTCCCCTGCACATGCCTAAGCAGAAATACTGTGGGTAAAAAATTGTGGCCCTGCCTGTGATGGCCATGGCTGCCACAAATGCCTCACAGTTATTTGGAGTCTTCTGTTTCCATAACAACTCCTCCCCAGATGACTCTACCCTGCAGTGGGGTGGCTCTGGATGACTCCACCTCTTTGGGGACCTTCAATGGTCCTTAGTTTGGTGTGCAAACTCTCTTGCCTGTGCTTATGGAGAAATACTGCAGATATCTGGAAGGACACTGTGCATGCTTGAGGACACCTTTATAATTCAAATAAGATTCCTTCTTCACCTCCTTAAGCAAACCTTCCCTTTAACACTTTCTCTTCTGCAGCAGCATGAGTGCTAATGAAGGCTCTTAGGGATGGGTAGAGTTGGCATATTCGTGACTTTCATCTCAACTGGAGCAGGTCAAGTTTGTTGCACTGAAACTGGCAAACTGGGCAGGTCAGACTGAGAGTGGCGAGCCCAAAAAGTGACCCAGAGCAGTGGAGAGTTACAGGAGCTGCTAGGTCTGGCCGTCAGATGATCTCCAGGGAAGTGTTGGAAGTGACTGGCTACTGCTCCCAGGAAAGCAACAGGAGAGCCGCTACCACTAGGAGCTGAGGGTCACTTACATTCAACGTCAGGACTATTAACACTAAGATCTGAGAGCCACCAGTCTGTCAGTCCTCAGACCTCAGAGCTGCCAACACCAAGGGAGATGCGCTTTGGCTCTTCGTGATTCCTCTTCATGCCTGGCCCTCAGATGATTGGTAAGAGAGATGTTTAAGGGACACAGACCATGACCCTTGCACAGAGACAAGATCCCCTAAACCAAGTGACCCCTTTTCAGTGGGGTGATGAGTGGGGTTCTGGGAGCTTGTTGGCTCTTTTCTCTCAGGATCAGTGGAAGGACCAGCCTCAATCCAGAGGCAAGACCCAGTGGACAGACACTTGTGCGCCCTGGTGCCTGGCATCTCCAGTTACCTCCTCCTCTCAGTTCTCACTGCATGGTGCTACACAGACTCTATGGCAGAAGCAGCAGCCTGAGAAGATTTTTCCTGCAAATCTGCCTTTATTCCCAGTGACACAAGGCCAACAAGATCCATCTTCCCTCCAGGCTTGAACATCCCACCCCCTCCCTCTCAGTAGCCTCCCTCTGCCCTCCCCTTCCCAATCCCCTTCCCTTCCCTGTCCTGAGGACTAGCAGGAATTGTCCCGAGTGAGGAGGAACTCTTGGTGTGCAGAATGAAACAAGGGTGAGACCTCGCCTGAGGGGCAGCCACCCCAGAGGCCACCCACCAGCCCTACTGTCCATAGAGCCTCCTTTTCTTCTTCGAGTTGCCTGGTGCCTTGCACTTCCTCTTCTGAGGCTGTGAGGTTCGAACCTGCTTCAGATGCAGGTCTTTCCCTCCAGTGACCTCCAGGGGAGGCCTGGGGTGAGGCATCTTTTCCACGTTGCGGGAGCGTCCAGTGAGAGCGCTCTTCTTGGACATGGCAGCTGGAGGAGGATGGGGGAGGAGGCTGCCTGTCTGGGCAGGTGGGGCCTGGGGTGCTTGGTCTCCTGAGCAGAGGGGTTCCATGCGAGGGCCCTGGCTCTGGCACAGAGCCCAGGGCAGCAGACAGTGCTGGGAGACTAGGAGGAAGTCCAGGCATTGGAGGTCATTGTCCACACTGCAGCCATTGGCTGTCCCATGTGGCCACCCAGAGGAAGTGTCTCTCCTGGAACCCATTATGCCTTTGTTCCCCAGGTTTAGTGAGGGTATCTGTGGTTCTGGGGAGGATGGTTAGACCCAATTGCCCCCAACCAGGAAGACCCATGACAGCTCAGGAGGATAGCAGTGTCCTTTGGACCCAGAAGTTCTGGCTCTGTGTTCCTGCACCTCTTCACGTCCTTGGAAGCCACCTCTGGGGGCCAGTTCTGCATGCTGACCCCTTGGTAAGTGCAGTGTTTACGTTTCTCTGCACATTGGTTGGCAGCTGCCTCAGAAGCTCTTGGGTCCAGTTGGGACGTAACATGACCTTGGGGCACCTGCAGAGGTGCTTCTCCACCAGTGCAGGAGGGGATGATGGGCACTGGCTAAATTTATGCATGACAAGGGCCATAGGGACCAGGGACAATTATATTTCCATGGGAGATGGAAAGTGGAGCTGTCACCCATCTTGCTCTCAGAGAGACAAATTGAGGCTCTACTGGCCACCCTGCTGGCTTCCTTTCAGCTTGATACCCTGAGCCTGACCATGACTCCTCTGTCTCCTTCATCCCCTACCCCACATCAACTATCCTGGAGAAGTCACACTCAAGGAGCCATGAATCACAGGCAGGATAGGGACAGACAAAGTCCTGTGGGCCACGTGACTAGGGTCCTGTACCTTCTTCATCAACGTGCTACCCCTTGCTCCCCTGTTCACCCGCAGCCACGACCTTTTCTGTCTCCTTGTCTCCTGGTCTCCCAGGTAATCCTCTCTCCCTTATCCACTTGATGTCCATCCCAAAGCCCCAGTAAACCTGGCGTCTCCACCTCCATGGTTCTACCTGGTTCCCTTTCTCCTTGTCTACCTTTTGTGGCTTCCCACACCCTGGTGCTCCTGCTGTCCCTGTAGTTGGTCATCAGGTGCCCTGCCTCCCTTGGATAACTGGCGTACCTCCTGCCCCTGGTCTGCTGGGAGACACTCCGTCCCTGTTCCCCTGTTCAGAGGGGAGTCCTTCCTGCTGCTCTACTCTTTTGTTAGGTCAAAGAAATTTATATATGGTTCAGAGGAAAGTCATTCTTCCAGGAAGTGGGGTAATCGCGGTCTCTACCTGGGAGGAGAATGAAGAGAGTATGAATGACCTTGGAAGGCAATGGCCCCAATATAGGAAGACTTCTAGGAGAACAGGAGGCAATAACAACCCCATGCATATATGGGGTTGTTAAATCTCGACCACCAGCTGCAAACATGTTTGGAAACACACACACATGATCCCATAAAAAAACACTGCTGAGAATCTAAGCTATGAAGCTCCATTCTACAGGTCCTAAAACCTTGTGGACACCAAGATGGTAGGCCCAGCCCACCTTGTTGACAAAGTCCTCATCAACGTAGCTCAGGAGACTTGGATCTGGGTATAAATCCTCTATTGGCTGATGCTCCAGTCCTTCCTCTCCCAAGTTTGCAGCAAGCTCTTGTGTGGACAAGTGGGAGGGCTCCCATGTGGCAAAGCTGGTAGGCCCAATAGCTCATCCGTGATGTCCATGTACTCTTGGATGGCTTCAGGTGGGATCTCCTCAGATGCTTTGATCTTAAACACCTTTTTCTCTGGTTCCTTGTGTTTTACTGCTAATGAGCAGGCATGCTATGCCTTACGAGTGGTCTGAGAATGCACACTAGGAGAGGGAGGACCAGCTGGATCATGGATGGGCGATCCAACCTCATCCCAAACACTTGGTAGAAGGCAGGGAACCTAACCTTGTCTGCCATGCACCAGGACAATCTGACCTGAGGACCCAAGGGAGATGAAAACGCACAGGTGGAACATATAGGACAGTCATGAGAGAGGACATTTGGAGCCAACAATATTCCATGGTCTGGGCCCAACCAAGTCCCAGGAAGATGGTGTGTTGGTTCTTTGGAAAGGAAAGAAGAGAAAGGAGCTACATACTTGGCCCAGTCAATATGCAGTTCAAAACGAGGGGTGGCAGAGACTTCAGGTGCTAGGAGGCTATTCTGTTTGCAAGACCAAATCCCCCATACCGAAGGAAAAGTTCTTACTTGGGACAACAGACTGCCTTGGACCTAGTCACCCTTTGGTGACTTTGGACACTATCATGAGTTTCTGTGGGAACATGGGAACCCCACCTGGCTGTTGAACAGCCTTGGGGACTGGAGGCCTTGGAATATCCATCCACGGAGGTACAGGAGGTTGGCACTGGAAGACCCCTGACAATTGCATCCTTGGATCCTCCATTTCCTCTGCAGCTTCAAACTCCATGTACCTGGTTGGAGTTTGGGAAAAGGAGGCACAGGCTGAGCTGAAAAGCAGGTCAGCCATACCAGGCAGGTGCAAGCCCCATACCAGGCAGGAGCTGGTGGCAGGGATGTGGAGCTGTGTCCTGGAGTGGGCTGGGCCAGTCCCAGGAAGGAGCTTCTACAAAGGAAGAACCACATCAACTACATCAGCTACCACCTGAAAGGAATCAGATCTGAGGGACCCAGGCAGGGCCCCTAGCTGGCCTTATTCTAGGTCTCTCCTGTTTCTGCCAGGAACCACACGGATCAAGTGAGTTCCAGAAACTCATCAGGGATGTAATTTATATCAGGGAACACCAGGGATCCTGGCCCAATTTAGGGATACTGTTTCTGGGACATGAGCCCTGGAAGGATCACCTGGGAGACCAAGGGACAGGAGAGGTCATGAGAAAATGGAAGCTAAACTGAAAACATTGGATTGCTTCCAATGAGGGCTGGTTCTTTTTCTTCTTTTCACTTGTTTCAATGGCGAGGATTTCATAGAACAAAGGCAGTAAGACCAGAGACAGGTCCTCGGGGCATCTAAGGTGCTGGATGTCCCTGACCATGCACTCCCCACTGCCATCTTCTTCTGGAACATTAGGTTGAAGTAGTGGCCATGTTCATGATCTTTTGTAGTCCTCACTCTGTAAAGAGGTGCCAGTTCCCAGGCAGGTGGCCTGAGTGATCAATACAGTGCAACTTTTCCCCTTTGCAGAGCCAAGAAAGCAGAAGGAGACCTTGTGACTGGGCTAGTTACTCCTCCCCATCCTGACCCTGAGCCTCCATTGTTGCAGAGAGAAATCCCAGCCTTCCAGCTAGAGGGAGCTGTTATTTGGAGAGATAGATGGCTTGGATCTAACACATAGGTAGGTGACAGGCCCTATCAGACACTGCTATGCAACCAAGATACCTACCACTCGGGTCTGGGCTCTGAAACCTGACTCACTTTTCTGCTATCTCATAGAAGACCGTCTGATCAAAGTTGCTGGTGCACTGCCATTCCTGCAAACCCTTCCACAGGCCCTCCTCCATGGTCATGGTGGACTCCCATTGGGACAGAGACCAAAGCACTGGGCTGGAATTCATTAGGATCAGCCTAACTGGCCCAACATGTCCTCCTACCTTTGTTACATCTGCTCCATCATATTCAAGTATGGTACTGGGACTCTTAGACACTATACCCTATATAAAACATTAACACCAAGGGATGCATTGGCCTGTAGGATTTCACTTGGATTCCTTGATGGTATGGTGTGTTATGTGCTGAATTTGATTTTTAAGAATTTAATTTTTATTATTTTTTTATGTGATGCCAAGGATCGAACCCAGTGCCTTACTGGTGCTAAGCAAGCAATCTACAACTGAGCAACAATCCCAGCCTGTACTGAATGTTTTATCCTCCAAAATTCACCTGTTGAAATCCTAACCCCCAATGTGATGGTATCTGGAGATGAACTTTAGTGTTTAGGAGGTTTGATGAGATACTGAGGATAGGGCTTCATGAAGGCATTAGTGGTCACCCAGGAGAAGGAAGAGACACTGATGTAATGTCAGTCGTGTGAGGACAGTCGAGTCTGTCATCTTCTTTGGCAAAAAGAGAGCCCACATGGGAATCTGGATCAGGCACCCTTCATCTGCGTCTCCCAACTCCAGAACTCTGAGAAGTGAAGGTCTGGAGTCTTATTTACCTAGTCTATAGCATTCGGTATGGCAGCCCAAGCTAACTGAGACAGTGCACAGAACGGCCTGGGAGCACAGTCACAAATTGGGGCAATGATGAACATCCACATTCAGAATTCAAAGAGAGTAACTTCCTCATGAGTGCCACTTGACCACAGTGTCCTTATCAAGAGTTCAGGACAACATTGTGGATATCTGTAGAGTTCTGTCTTGGAGCCAGCAACCCTAACCCCAATTCTGGTTGTGATTTCCTCATGCCAAGAACAATCAGGTGTAGGGTAGAAGGTGAAATGACTGGGGGAGGGACCATCATATGGAGCAAGACAGCCAACTCCAAATTCTGGCTCACATTACCTCAGAAACCTACTATAGCTTGAGTCTGCCATATAATGATGAAGACCATTGGAAACAAAGATTTCCATCACCCACAGGGCTGTGATGGGCACTGAGTTAAGGCACATTTCCTCCCCTGGTGTGAGAGCAATGATGCTGGGAATGTAGGTCTCTCAGCTTGTTTCCCACCCTCAGGACCTTCCTTCCAGTTCCCCTACATCCCAGCCTCATTTTCTGTCCCACACTTTTCCTTGTCAGAGCTCAAGGAGAAGTTCTGGGTCCCTGGGAAGAACACTCACATGAGTGGAGTCTTAGGAAGGTGCTGGTGGACTAGGATCTTGAAGCACTGCCAGTGCCCGAAGATTCTGTAGACGCTCTGAGGTCCACTGGAGTCATCTGGTGGCACCGCAGCTGGTATACCCTCCCCGTACACTCCCTGTGGCCATTGGTGGGCATTCATTGGGAAGACAATGGGGGTCACTTGGGCAAATGGTGGTGTTGCTGGAGTGTGAAGGCTCAAAGTCCATCAGCTCCCATAGTTCTGGGTCCCCCCACTGGCTGAGGCAGGCACAGTTGTCCTCCAGGCAGAAGCTGCTATGAGGAATGGAGCAGGATGATCCACACCACCTCAGAAGGCCCCTGGGGCCCTCCAATTGAGGAGCACCTGAGTGAGGGCAACCTTCTGAATGTGGCTCTCCTAGCCTCCATCTGGCCCATGTTGATCAAAGTTGAATAGCCTAGACACACACACAGCAGGGACACTGCTCCTGCTGCCATTGATATTTCAGGGTAAGGAGACTGCACCAGTGGGTTACCCTGGGAGATTGGTGCAGTCACAGGAGGCAACATGGGCAGCACCCAGATTGGCTGGTGTGTTGGCACAGGAGCAGAGGGAAGACAGGGCAGGTCTCTGAGGGGAGACATAGGGGAGCCAGGTTCTGCCTGGTGTCAGCATTCAAGATGTTGTGGAGCAAAGTAAGGGCAAGTGGCTGTAGGAGTGAGGCCCCCAGCCTTTGTCACTGGGCATCTGAGGAGGAATGGCAACAGCTCAGGGTCTCGTGGGCAGGAAATCGTGGTTTGCAACTTTCTCTGAGTAAAATTTAGGCTTCCTTCCTCCAATCAAAAGTATCACTCAGAGAAATCTTGATCCCAGTACTCAAACATTCCCTGAACATGGTCTATAGTGACACCTCAGTTTTCCCTGACTTAGAGGCCCCTTGGCATCCTTTGCTGACAATGGGTCAGCGTCCAAGGCATCTCACTGGAAACTGACTCTGCAGAGTGGCACCATGCCTCTCAGCATTCTCACCAACAGGAAGGAGACCTCCCTTCTCCAAGAAAGTTCCAGGCACTCCAAGGCCTATATGAAGGTGACAAGTTCATAATTTATGGGTCCATCACCTCCTCAGCCTTCCTTTTGCTGATTCTCCTTGGAAAACCCTGTTTCTTTCCTGGCCTTGCACAAGTAAACAAAAGCACCTGAGTGAAATGTCTCCCCAGCTAGAGCCTGAGGAACCCTGAAGGTCACCAGGAGCACATCCTGCCCATAGTGGGGGTACTTCTCCCAGCACTTCTAACCACAAACACCAGTGGGGACACATATTCTGGCACCTCAGTGTATCTGTAAAGAGGGTTTTTCCAAGAGAATTCTTGACATGGCCACAACTAGATTAGCACTTGAATATTTTGGCAGGAGGTGCAAAAGCCATGGTCACAGAACTGTTCTCAACTTGAAATGAATCAAGGCAGGGGACCTAAATCGTACGAGTAGAGATTGTATTTGTTTCACCCACCCAGATGCATGAGAAATGACAGTTTTAGTTAAGAATGTTCAACATAAAGTAGAAAGAATGTCATTCATTCTTAAATTTTGAACCACGGGAGATGCAGTGCTAAAACTGAACACCCAAGGGCCACACTTGCACATATCAAATAAATGGTGGGAAGAGTTGATAGGCACAGAGATAGTTCAAAAGTGTTGGGAAAACATACGGGGGGAATGGGGTTGATAGCTAAAAGACAAGAGATTTCTTTTTGAGCTGATGGAAGTACTCTATATTTTGTTGTAGTCGTGAAAGAAATGTTTATTGCCGACATGGTGGCAAAGTCTATGAAAACTAGATTTCTAATATTTGATGGGTGGTGTGAGTTATGTGAATGTCTTCCTAAAGTGATTTTGTAATGATCTGCAGCAAAAATAGTGAGATGTTAGCAGACAATGCCTCAGATGGTTGGCCAGGGTGCCACAGCCTGGCCAAGATCCCAGGAAACTGTCCTGGCCAATGCATAGAGATCAGGAGGAAGTTTATAAACTGAGTTTCTATAAGAGTGCATCTAAAAAAAGGGGACATACAAGAGCCCAGACCCAATGGTCACTGTCAGAAAGCACAGCTTTTCATTAATGGAGGGAGTGGGTCTTGGTGGTGTCAGTTGATGACTCCCTCGTGTGCTGTGACTTCTTCCCCTAGAAGTCAGGGCCAGTCCTCTCATCAAGCCATCTATTGAGGAAGACCGTGGCCATGCTGGGGTTTTGTCCATCCTCACTGTCCAGCATCATTTAGGGGAGGAGAAAGAAGCTGTCTAAACACATAATGTTTCCAGAATTACTTGTAGAAACCTGATTAATGGCACAGGGGCCTGAAGACTCCAAAGCAGTTCTGCATCCAAATGAGACAGGAGGGCTCAAAGTTGTCAAGAAATACTTGAGAAAACATTGTGTCCCTGTCTGTGAAAGCCATGGAACCTGTGTCCTATGAAGAACCATGGTGTTTGATTACACATGACAGCCCACAAACTACATCACGTCTGATCCCTTTTGTGCATGTGAGAACTCACCCCAGCTCTTATCTCATCAGGAGCACTAAACTGTAGCCTCCTTGTAATTAAACCATTCTCCTTTGCAAACTTCTCGGTTTTATAAACGGGCAAACCATGTTGTGTAGCCTCGGTTTCTTTTTCTCATTGGTTTGTAGGAGAACTTGATTACATTTGGGACAGCCACGAGGAACACAGGTCAGGCTGTGGTCAGGGTAGGGACGACACTAGGGAGGGTCAGAGCTGTGTCAGTGGTGGTTCTGCCTTGGGATGCAGTCAGAGCCTCCAGGCTGCTGGGTCCCCAGGGAGTTCATGGTCAGGACTGTAGAGGGGGTGGGAGGGTGGGAGGAAGGCCATGATCTCTCATCAGGCCACCTACACAGGAAGACCATGGCCATGCTGGGGATCAGTCCAACCACTCTGTCCATCATCATTCAGGAGATGAGAAAGAAGCTAAGAAAAAAGACAAAACAAATGTTTCCAGGCTTATTGCTAGAAACCTGGTTAATGGCACAGGGGACTGAAGGCTGAAAAGTAACTCTCCTTCCAAAGGAGACAGGAGGGCCCAAAGATCTCAAGAGGCATGTTATAAAAAAAATCATGCCCCTTTCTGTGATGGCCATGGCTGCCACAAATGCCTCATAGTCACTCGGAGCCTTTTGCTTCCATAGCAGGTCCTCCCCAGATGACTGCACTCCTTGCCTGGAGTGCAAGGAGTCCCTCCCCTAACCATGCTTAGGCAGAAATACTGGGGATATCTTCAAGGACACTGCATGCTTGAGCCCATCTTTTTAATTCAAATAAATTTGTTTCCCCATCTCCTTTTGCCAACAGTGGCTGTGCATCCCTTCATGATCTGTACCTCTTCCCATTCTGCTGCAGCAGGAGTCCTAATGAAGGCTCTTAGGGATGGGTAGAGTTTGTATATTCAGACTCTCATCTCAACTGGAGCAGGTCATGTTGGTTGCACTGAAAACTGGCAAACTGGGTAGGTCAACCTTAGGGTGGCCGGCACAGAGAGTGACCCAGAGCAGTGGTGAGCTACAGGAGCTGCTAGGTCTGTCAGATGAGTTCCAGGGCACTATTGGAAGTGGCTGGCTACTGCCCCTAGGAGAGCAACAGGAGAACGGCTGCCCTAGGAGAACACAGGAGAACGGCTGCCACTAGGAGCTGGGGGTTGCTGACATTCAATGTCAGGTACTAACACTACGGTCTGAGAGCCCCATGTCAGTCCTCAGATCTCAGAGCTCCAACACCAAGGAAGATGTGCTTTGCCTCTTTGTGATTCCTCTTCATGTCTGGCCCTCAGATAATTGGTAAGAGAGATGTTTAAGGGGCACAGATCATGAAGGGATGCCCAGAGAAGATTCCCTAAACCAAGAGAGGCCTTTTCAATGGTGTGATGATTAGGGTTTTCTCCTAGGATCAGAGGAAGAAACAGTCTAAATCTGCAAACAAGACCCAATAGATGGATGCTTGTGCTTCCTTCGTCCTGGCAACCCCAGTTGTCTCCTCTCAGTTCTCACTGCATGGACATGCACAGAAAATATGGCAGAGTCAGCAGCCACAGAAGATGTTTCCTACCAAACTGCCTTTATTATAACTGACAGTCCAACAGGGTACAGCTTCCCACCAAGGCGTGAACATCGTGACCCTCCCCTCTCAGTACCCTCCCTTCTGCCCCACACCTGCCCTCTTTCTACATTCCCTGTACCCTCCCACCCCCTTCACTTTCCTGAGAACCTGCAGGAACTGCCCTGTGTGGGGAAGAGGTCTTCACAAGCTGAAGACCTTTGGCCCTTCTGGTGTAGAATGAAGCAAAGGTGATTCTTGCCTGAGGGGCAGCCACCCCAGAGGCCACCGGCCAACACTTCTGTCCTCAGGGCCTCTTCTTCTTCTGGTTGCCAGATGACACACACTTTCTCTTCTGAGGCTGTGAGGTTCCACCTAGCTCCAGGTCCACACCTTGCCCTCCGATGACCTGGAGGGGAGGCCCCGTGCAGGGCATCTTTTCCACATTGCATGAGCGTCCAGTGAGAACACTCTTCATGGTCATGGCACCTGGAGGAGGGTGGGAGCTGAGGCGCCCCCTCTGGGGAGGTGCGGCCTGGAGTGGTTGGTCTCCTGAGCACAGGGTTTCTATTTGAGGGGCCTGGCTCTGGGACAGTCCCCAGGGCAGCAGGCGGTTCTGGGAGTTAAGGAGGAAATCCAGGCTTTGGAGGTCATCGTCCACACTGCAGCCATTGGCTGTCTTATGTGGCCGCCCAGAAGAAGTGGCTTTTCTGGGTCCCACTACGCCTTTGTTCCCCAGGTTTAAGGAGGAGGATCTGCAGTTATGGGGAGGATGGTTGGAGTGCATGTTCCCCAACGAGGATGACCAGTGACGGCCTTGGAGGACAGCAGAGTCCTTCGATCCCAGCAACTCTGGCTCCATGGCCCTGCGCCTCTTCATGACCTGGGAAGCCACCTCTGTGGACCAGTCCTCCATGCCGGCCCCTTGATCAGTGTGATGTTTCCGTTTCTCTGCACCTTGGTTGGCAGGTGTCTGGGAAGCTCTTGAGTCCTGTTGGGACATACCATGACCTTGAGGCCCCTGAAGAGCTGCTTCTTTACAAGCTGAAGGAGAATATGGGCACTGGCCAACTCTTCTACATGCATGAAATGGGCCACAGGGACTGGGACAATCATTTCTTTGGGAGGTGGGAAGTGGAGAGACAGACTGAGTCTCTGCTGGCCACCCTCCTGGGCTTCCTTTATTCTTGATGCCCTGAACCCATCCATGACTCTCCTGTCTCCTTCCTTTCCCTTCTACATCCTATGTCCTGTGAAGTCACTCAAGGAAACATGTATCATAGGCAGGATAGAGACAGATGACGTCCTGTGGGCCACATGACTAGGGTCCTGTGCCTTCCTCATCTACGTGCTATCCCTTGATCCTCTGTCCACCTGTGGCCACTCCCTTTCTTGTCTATTTGTGTCCCTTTGTCTCCTAGCCGGCCAGTATTGCTCTCTGCCTTATCCACTTGGTGTCTTTCTCCAAGTCCCATAACCCTGGTTTGTCTACCTCCGTAGTTCTATGTGGTGCCCCTTTCTCTTTCTCTTTTCTTTCTCCCCAACCCCTGATGTTCCTGCCATTGTCTGTGAGGAGTATAACCAGTGTACCTTCTACCTGGTTTACTGGGGGACCCTCCTTCCCTGTCTACCTGGTCAGGCGTGAGTCCTTCCTCCTGGTCCAGCTCTTTTGTTAGGGCCAAGATATTTATGGATGGTTCAGAGGAAAGTATTTCTTCCAGGAAGCGGGGGTGAATTATGCTCTCTGCCTGGGATGAGAAGGAAGAGAGTGTGAGTGACCTTGGGAGTAAATAGCCCCAAGTCAGGAAGACTTCTAGTAGAAACTGGAAGCAATGATGATCCCATTCTCGTTCCACCATGGGGATATTATAGCCCAACAACCTGCTACAAACATTTACAAGAGTGTGTGCGTGTGTGTGTGTGTGTGCATGCACATACACACACACAGATTCTGCTGAGCAACTGTGCTAGAAGCTCAGTTCCATGAGTTTTGCAACCTTGACTACACCAAGATGGTAGGCGTGGCCCACCTTGTTGACAAAGTCCTCATCAACGTAGCTCAGGAGACTTGGATCTGGGTATAAATCCTCTATTGGCTGATGCTCCAGTCCTTCCTCTCCCAAGATCTCAGCAAGCTCTTCTGTGGACAAGTGGGAGGGCTCCCATGTGGCCAAGCTGGTAGGCCCACATAGCTCATCCATGATGTCCATGTACTCTTGGATGGCTTCAGGTGGGATCTCCTCGGGCGCCTTGGTCTCAGGCCCGTTGGTCTTGGCCACCTTGCTCTTGCGTGCCTTGGTCTTGCGTGCCTTGGTCTCAGGCACCTTGGTCTCTGGTGCCTTCGGTTTGGCTGCTAATGAGCAGGCAGGCTGTAATTTGGGGCTGGTCTTTCTGCACCCTAGGACAGGGAGGACCAGAGTGGTGCATGAATGAGGGATCCATGTGCATCCCAAACACTGGGTAGTAGGCAGGGTTCAGCGGACCTAACTGGCATGCCATGCATGAGGCAACCTGACCAGGACCTGAGGGATAAAACAGTGCACCAGATGCACCATCTAGGAGAGTCTAGTGGGAGCACATTTAGAGTGACTGATATTCCATGTGCTCTACCCTCCAAGACCCAAGTCCTGGGCAGATGATATGTGTGTTCTCTGGACAGGCAAAAAGAGAAAGGAGCTGTGTACTTGTGCTGGTGAATACGCAGTTCAGGGCTGGGTGGCAGGGACCTCAGGGGCTAGGGGCTGTTCTGCTTACAAGACCAAATCCCCCACACTGAGGGAAAAGGTCTTATTTGAGACAACAACTTGCCTTAGCCCTTGTCACCATTCGGAGACTATCGTGGGCTCCTGTGGGAAAGAGGGAACCCTACCTGGCCGTTGGAAAGCCTCAAGGACTGGCGGCTTTGAAAGTTGCAGCATTGGAGGTACAGGAGGAGGTCGGCACTGGAAGACCCCTGACAACTGCATCCTTGGATCCTCCATCTCCTCCGCAGCCTCAAACTCCATGAACCTTGGTGGGTAAGGGAGGCACAGGCTGAGCTGAGAAGCAGGTCAGCCATACCAGGCAGGTGCTAGCCCCATACCAGGGAGGAGCTGGGGGCAGAGATATGGAGCTGTGTCCTGGAGTGGTTCAGGCCAGTCCCAGGAGGGAGCTGCTACATAGGAAGAGTGGCAGTTCTGAGGGAACACCACATCAGCCAGCACCTGAAGGGAATCAGCTGTGTGACGCGGCATAGCCCTAGGTGACCCTTGTTTCCCCTGTCCCTGCCAGGAACCACATGGATCAGGCAAGTTCCAGAAACTGGTCAGGGAAGTGATGTATATGAGGGTCCTGGCCCAATTAAGGGATGCTGAGGCTGGGACCTTGAGCCTTGAAGGATCACCTGGGAAAGAAAGGCATAGGAGGGGTCATGTGGAGGTGGAAGCTGAACTGAGAACATTGGGTTGCTTCCCCGGAGGGCCGGTTCTTTTTCTTCCTTTCTCTTGTTGGAATGCCAGGGATTTCATAGAGCAAAGGCAGTAAAGATGGCAGACCTGTCCTAGGGCATCTGAGGTTCTGGATGCCCCTGACCCTGCACTCTTCACTGCCACCCTCTTCTGGTACATTGGGTTAAAGGGGTGACCACTTTCATGAGATCCAGTAGTCCCCACTCTGTAAAGAGGTGCCAGTTCCCGGGCAGGTGGTGTGTGTGAGGCTAGTGGAACTCTTTACCTCTGCCCAGACAGCAAAGGAGAAGGAGTCAGTGTGGCTGGACTGGTTTTTCCTCCCCATTGGGACCCTGAACCTCAAGGCACAGTTGGAATCACGAACATTGAGGCTGGAGATTCTGGGATTGTTGCAGAGAGAATGTCCAGCGCTTCAGCTAGAAGGAGCTGCAATTTGGAGAGCTAGACGCCTCAGAGCCAACACATAGGTAGGTGACATGCCCTACCCGACCCTGCTGTGCAAACCCTGAATTCCCACCACTAAGTTCTGGGCCCTGGAATCTAGCTCACTTTTGTGAGGTCTCATAGAAGACCATCCGGTCAAAGTTGCTGGTGCGCTGCCATTCCTGCAAACCCTTCCGCAGGCCCTCTTCCATGGTCATGGTGGGCTCCCGTCGGGACAGAGACCGAAGCACTGGGCTGGAATTCATCAGGATCAGTGTCCACAAGGTCACCCTCCTTCATCAGCAGACCAACATACCTTCCTAACTTTGTTACATTTGACCCATCATGTTCACCTCAAAGTATTGACATTGGGACTCCAGGACACTTATACCAAACCTGAACACCAAGGGCTGCATTGAGCAGCATGATTGTGCTTGGATTCCTCAATGATGTGGTGTACTAGGTGCTGAATGTTTTTATCCTCCCGCATTCACCTGTTGAAGCCCTAACCCCCAGTGTGATGGTATCTGGAGACTGGCTTTAGTGCTTAGAGGGTTAGATGAGACCCTGAGGGTGGTGCTTCATGGGGGCATTAGTGGTCTTCCTGGAGAAGGAGGAGACACTGAAGAGATGTCAGTCATGTGAGGACGCAGGTGAGCCAGCTGTCTTCCCAGCAAGGAGAAGAGAGCGTTCATGGGACTTTAGGTCAGGTACCCTTTACCTGGGAATCCTGATTCCAGAACTGTGAGAAAGGAATACCTGCCTGTGTTTGTGTCCACGTGTTCCATAGTGTCCTGTATGGTGGCCCAGGCTGACTAAGACAGTGCACAGAATGGCCTGGGAGCACAGTTACAAACTGGGGCAAAGATGAACATGCCCATGCAGTATCCAAAGACAGCTTCCCCATGAGTGTGACATCACCAGAGGGTCCCAATCAGGAGTTCATGACAATGTGTGTGGGTATCCTTAGAGTTCTGTCTTGGGGCCAGCACCCCTAACCCCACTTGTGGTTGTGATGTCCTCTGTGCCAGGAACAATCAGCTCTATGGTGGAAGGTGAAATGACTGGGGGAGGGACCATTATGTGGAGTCAGACAGCCCACTCCAGTTCCTGGCCCACATTACCCCCAGGAACCTCCTCTGACCTTGAGTCCTCCATATGATGGAGATGATCATTGGAAACAAAGATTGCCTGCACTCACAGGGCTGTGATGGGCACCTGACATAAGGCACGTTTCATTCCCTGGTGTGAGGGGATACATCTGGGAATGTAAGGCTCTCAGCTTGTCCCCTCACCCTCAGGACCTTTCTTCCAGTTCCCCTACATCCCAGCCCCCTCTTTCCAACCCATGCTTTTCCTCCTCACAGAGCTCAAGGAGGAGCCTGAGGAGAACACTCACACAAGGAAGCAGGAAAGTGCTTCCACATCAGGAGTCTGAGGAAGGTGCCTGCGGACCAGGGTCTTGAAGCGCTGCCAGCGTCTGAAGTCCTCATAGACGCTGGGAGGTCCGCCGGAGTCATCTGGTGGCACCGCAGATGGGAAGATGGGTGGTGCACCTGCCCCATACCCTGTACCTGGCCACTGGCGTGCATCCATTGGGAACATGATGGGGGCCAGCTGGGCAAATGGCTGTGGTGCTGGAGGGCGAAGGCCCAGGTGCCAGTGGATCCCATAGTTCTGGATCCCCCCACTGGCTGAGGCAGGCACAGTGGTCCTCGGGGCAGAAGGTGCCGTGAGGAATGGAGCAGGATGCTCCACACCCCCACAGAAGGCCCCTGGGGCCCTGAAGTTGAGGGGTGCCTGAGTGTGGGCAATGTTCTGAATATGAGGAGGCCCTGCTGGCCTCAGTTGTGGCCCATGTTGTCCAAAGGTGGACAGCCCTGGCACATATGGTTGTCCAGGGTAAGTGGACAGCACCAGAGGGTTACTCTGGGAGATGGGTGCAGTCACCCGTGGTGCCAAGGGAAGCTCCCAGAATGGCTGGTGTGTTGGCACAGGGGCAGCTGGAAGAAAGGGCAGGCCCCGGAACGCAGACATGTGGGCACCAGGATTGACATTCATGTCTGGTCTCTGGGATGCAGATGCTGTGGAGGCAAAGCAAAGGGAAGAATGGAGGAGGGGAAATGGCAGCAGGATTGAGGTCCCCCAGTTTCTTACTTAGTGGGAATCTGAGGACAAATGCTCACAGCTCAGGGCCCTGTGGGCAGGCAAATTGTGCAGTTTGCAAATGTTCCTGAGTGAATTTCATGTTGTGTTCCCTTTGTCATAGTTCTACCCAAAGAAAACTGTTTCCCAGGACACCAGGACTCCCTGAAGGCTGTCAGTGGACTGTGGTCCCTCAGCTTTCCCTGCCTCTGAGAGGGCCCTTGTGCATCCTTTGCAGACAATCATTAGCCTCCTAAGTGACTCCCTAGAAATGGATCAATTTGACTCTCTCAGTGGCACCATGCCCCTCCTCATGCTCACCAACAGGAAAGGGATCTTCTCGAGGGCAGATGCAGGTACTCCAGGGTTATTTGTGAAGGTGACAGGCTCTAAAGTTTATTGCCCCATCACCTCCTCAGCCTTCCTTTTGCTAATACTCCTTGTATACCCCTCCACTTCTTTCCTAGGTCTCCACAAACAAACAAAAAACACCTGATTTAGATCTCTGCCTAGCTAGAGGCTGAGGAATCCTGAAGTTCACCCTGCCCAGCATGTGGGTGCTTCTCCTAGCACTTCCCACAGTAAACACTAATGGGGGAACAGAGTCTGGTCAGCCATGTCCCCAGTGTTCATTGGTCCCTGCCATGACATAGGAAGCTCTGTTCCCAGGGAAGAGGTCTTTGTGATAGACACTGAGTTCCCGAGATCCTCTCCTGCCCTGACCAGCAATGGCTGCTGAGGTTCATGGAAGGTGATGGGATTGTGAGCAGTGGGGCTTTCAAGAGATTTTCACAGCCACTGGTCATGTTATTACTGGGCCTGGGAATTGGGGCCATTCTGAGGTCCTTTTCCTTTTAGCTCCCAATCACAGAATGATGGTGTCACAGAGAACCAGGTCTGCACCAGCTGCCAGGTGTGGCCGGGTTGTCTGGAGCACATCTCTGTTCACTAGTGTAGTCAAGGAATGTGAGGTCCACCACACTTCCACACTTGCACATGTTGATCAGGACCCCTGCCTAACTTCAGGTGACAATATGAGTAGGGCCCCTTCCTAACTGGGTGCTATTCTCTTTCCTCTCTTGAAAAGAACCCAGTCATCTTCAAACCTGATCCTTGAAAAAAGGACACCTCACATGTGTTCATGGAGTACCAAACAAGGAAGATGAGAGAAGTCTTCCTGCCAACATGAAATAAAGGACTGAGGCTACCCCACAGAGAGGGGCCAACACCGAGAAGCTCTGAAAGAACTCCTCTTTCCATGAAAGTGATAACAATTCAGAAGACCTCACAGGGGCCCAAATCTATGTTGGTTGAAGTTTTCTGGGTTCCCTGACCTTTAGGAATCAAGAACACCAACTGTCTGAATGGAAGGAGAAGTTGGCGAGGCAACTTCTGGGCAGGAAGTTGGCGAGGTGCCCTGGGCTGTGGCAGTTGGAGTGCCCTGCAGCCTCACCCACAGAGTATATCACACTGCATTTGTGGTCATTGAGAACCCCACTGGGCAGTTTTCTAACTAATAACACTTCTCAACACTGCCCAGTTATCATCTGAGACTCTCAGTCAATCCCCTCAGAATGACATCCCAGGCAGCTTCCCTGTGTCTGAAGAATGGACACAGGGTTCAGCATCTGGACTCCAGGGAGCCGTAACTGACCACCACTGTGACACCATCTGTGACTGCCTAAAAAATCATGCCGTGATCTGTGTCCATTTTATAAGGAATCAATCCCTTGGCCTCTCTTCTTTCTGTTGAACCAGTATAATTCCCCTGAGTAGCCTGGACCTGGTCTTAGGAGCCCTCCTTCCCATTAGCAGTATCAGTCTTCCTGGGGCTTCCTGGGCCATGTCAAGTGCATTCTCTAAGGCTCTTTCCTTCCCTTACTTCTGCTCAGTGAGTTGCCCACAGGGGAAGTACTCCATTCTAACTCCCAAGGGTTTTGGGGGTGACTGGCCCTCAGATAACAAGCCCCTGACCCTCCAGGCTCACCTCCTTCCAAAGTTCAGGATACTGGTCACAGTGTCTCACAGTCTCCACAGTGGGAAACGTCAGTAGAGGACCCAGAGAGTGACCTGTCTGTAACAGATGCTCAGGGCCCAACTGAGCCAAGCTGGGACAAGTTTAAATGTAAACCCCAGTGGAATGTTGGACCCAGACATTCTGCAGGGGGGAGGGGCCAAGGGGAGCTGGCCTGGGTGGGGGCTGGGCAGACATTCCATGAAGAGCTCTGTCAGGTATAGAAGAACCTTGAGTTCCCTTCAGGCAATTCAGTGGTGACACAAGTGGTGTGTGCCTCTGGGTCATTTTGAAGTATTTTCTCAAATGTATGGCAGAGTGGTGAGAGCCATGGCTCTCATGAGCCACACAGTCACGGGTCTGAACAGCCCATACTCTAAACTGGAGGGTATGGATTGCATTTTATGTATAAATTGGTTTTTTTCATCCCATCCCCTGTCAGCAAAACAGACTCTTGGGTGTTCCTGAAATATTCCACACCTTATTATAAGTCCTTTCAATGAATGGGGGAGGGGGCAAACTAAGAAGAAGCTTCTTTCACTCTTTATGTAGTTATTCCCCACATTGATGTCAGTGATGAAATAGCTGGTGGGGCTTTATTTTTTTTAAACTAGTGATATAAAATATGCAGTGTAGAAAAACTGTCTTTCCATTCCACAATCAGTTTGTTTTTAGTAGTTTCTTATACTGAATGATGGAGTTCAGATTCTCAAAGCAAGCTTTATTTGTAGACCCAGGTCGAATTCAGGGGCCTTGAATACTCTTGGTCAGTGCTTTGCCACTGAGCTTCAGCATTACCCCATCAGTCTTGCACTGCTTCAAACTGCTCATATAATCACATACTCAAATGCAATTTTTGCAAAGTGGCCATGGGAAGGAGCATTGAAATGTCCTTTTGTCCTACCATCTGACCTTTACTCTTGTAAAGTCCTGAACTCATATTGATTGCTGAAGGGAAAAAAATTAAAAACACTGTGAACATGGATGTCCTTGTCATCAGGAACATTGGCGGAATGCTAAAGGCCCTGCCTCCTGTAATGCCTTTCCATCCTAGGACCTTGGCAGTGTCACATGTGACATACCTTCCACATTATCCTTTGGAAAGAAACGGTACTAATTATCTAAATTTCCAGAAAGAGAATCAAAGGATTGTTTTTGTTTGTTTGTTTTGGGGCAATGCATTTCAGGGTCAATGGGATCCTTGGTACACATTTGAAAAGTTCAGGCTAAAAGTATGCCATGGAGTAGAAAAGGAAGAGGATACATTTGGTGTGTGTGCAAATTGATCGACATTGCCGAGTCTTCATCAAACATATGGGAAAAACTGTCAAAGAGAACATTTGGGCATCTGTATATAGTGGGAGGGCTGTCAGTATGCAATAATGTGCTCAGTAGGCAAAATCAAGGAATGGGGTTTTCAGAGTGTTACCCAGACCTATAATTCTTGGAACCTACAGCTGGACTAGGAGGAGAGCACAAACTGATGTTCGTGGGAAGGGGGTATAAACACTGGGCCCAAATGGGGAGCCAGTGCTTCAGGGTAGAGAGCTTCCAAGGGGTGCACAGGGCGGTCTCTAAATTTATAACATGAAAATCACTTTGTCATTTCAGATGCTCTGGCTGAAAGAAGGGCCAGCCCAGAGGCTCTGGAGAGGAGCCGCAGACACCTGGCAGGCTTCCCGACCCACTTGGTGCTCCCGCAGCGGGTCCCTCCTGCACCCCTCGCGCATGCGCACGTGGTTGGCTGGAAGCGCGCGCTCCCAGGCTGCCCCAACTGCTCCAGCTTCCGTTGGGGCTCCAGCGGGGCAAGGCGCAGGCGCGAGCGCTGACGGCGGGTTCCCAACGGCCGGCAGGGCTCCCATGGCGGCGTCCAGACTCAGTCCCGTAGGCCCGAGGTACTGGACCCGCGAACCTCTCCCGTCCCCAGTGTGTCCCTGCCTGGTCCTCTGGCCCCTGCGCCTCGCCGGGCAGCCCGGGCGCCGGCCTCGCCTCCCCTGGGACGTGGGCCGCCCGCACCAGGCCTGGAAGTGAGGGGCGCGTCGGCCAGTGAGGCGCCTTGTCGAAGCGTCGTCTGTCCGTGTCCCTTGCAGCCTGTGCAGCGCCAGGCTCCAGGGCACCTGTGTGGTGCTTGAGAAGTGCGGTCCTGGTCAGCAGGTCCGTGGCTCCTGTTGGTGTCAGACGAAGTGGTGACGGTCATCTCCTGTTCCCTGTGAAAGCTGTGAATGTTGGGGACACCGTCAGCCGGCATCCGGGTTGTTAGGCTGAAGGACATTCATTTCCTGTGACGTTAGCGACTTTGCAGAAGGGAACACACTGAGCCCAGTGCGCTGAGTCCGCTGTGGTCACACCGTGATTGACGGCCGTCATAGGTGGGCTGTTGGTGGGCGCCTCTGGACAGAGCACCTAAATGATGACGGGAGAATCCTGTCACCCCAAGTCGTGTGCAATAAAGAGACTTGTGTTGTATTATTAACGTGTGGTGCTTGTGTATTGTGCAGTGACACTGATGATGTGCCCTCACGTGTGGTTGGTGGGCTGTTTGGGGGGCCCTTGTGGGTATTTCTGGGTGCCAGGAAGTTTTCCTTCCGTCTTGATGGGCATGAGGATCAAGGGGTGGTTGTTTGTGCAAGAAAATGAGTCGCTGCGCTGGTCCTTCTATGGTTGGTAGGAGTTCAGCGGGCATGAGGGTTTTCTCTGTTCCTTTGGTCAGGTGGTGGTGTCCCTAATGTGTTCCTATGTATTCAGAGTGTTGGGGTGGTTGTGTTTTCGACTGACCAATGACAATCTGCTGTGTATTCAGAAGTGGGGGTATTTGAGATTAAGGGAAAGTCATGACTTTTTGTGAGACTGTAGGGTTGGGTGTGTTTGGAGGCTGTGAAAAGTAATGAGCATAAACACTGGGAGTGGAGGTTAAGTGTTTGGAAATTGGGTTTTGTGATATTTCACCTGTCTTTTTTCTTTTGTTTGTTTGGCTCATGAATGCTGGGAAGTGTGCATGCACCATGGGAAGTTTGGAAATAAATATGTGTGTGCGTACATATGGGCAGTGTTAAGGACTGTGTTTGGGTATATTTCTCTGGGTTTGCAAAATGATTGATATAATTGGTAAATGTATGAGTATTTTTATATTCAGGACATGCTGTTTGTTTATGTGGGTTTATTTTTATTTTCCATATTCATATTCATGTATATATACTTGAGTGTCTCTGGCTGGATTGTGTGCACATTTGTGGAGTAGTAGGATTAATATTTATGATTGTGATATGGAGTTATTAGGATTCTGCATTTTGGACGATGAACAGTTATTTCTTTGTATTGGCAATTTGTGATCTTGTGTACGATGGTAGTATAGATATCGGGTCTCTTTGGGAATATTTGGGTATTTGTGTATGTTGGGTGATTGTATAGAGGTGTCATGCCCGTGGAGAGGTACATGTATATGCACATTATATTAACTAGCACACCTCAGAGGTGCTCATATGTGTGTGTTTATTGCATGTAACAGCCATAGTTATGAGAAGGAAGAGTATTTAGGTGTATGTGTATGTAAGGACATGGCAGTTTTGATGTGTAATTTCTCAGGGTATGTGTGCATTGAGTACAAACTTATTTGTATAAAACTGAGAAGTGTGTATTTAAAGTCTGTGCATATACAGGATGCTCAGGAGTTGTTTGTATGGTGAATGTAGGTTTGAAGGTTTAGGTGAGGTTTCCTGAATGAGTGGTCCTGGTATTTGTGTTTAGTCTCATGTGTTAGAAAAATATATGTTGTTGGTGGCTGCATGTCTTTGAATTCATGGATCTCTTGGGGTGTGCATTTTGGCAGTTGTGGGAGGTTCATTGTGTGCTTGGAAATAGATTGTATACATTGTGTGTTTAAGTGTTGTGGAGAAACGTATTTTACAAGTGTGGGATTTCATGTGTGTCTATTTGGGTATGCATGAGACAAGTGTCTGTGTACTTGTTGGTTTTCTAGAGTCTGTGCCATGTAGGGTATTCATTGTGGGTAGAGCAGCAGTGTGTTGGTTGTACAGGCATGTCTCCAGCTCATGTTGTATGTGCATGTGGTATATTTGAACATTTAAGGTGAATAGGGTGTTTTTCTGTAAAAGTTCATGTAATAACAGGAGTTATATCTGTTTAGGGTGCAGTTAGCAGTTGTACGTATATTCGGAAGCAATGAGGAATATTTATTGCTGGAGATATAATTTTTTTGTGTATTTGGTTTTGTGTATTGTAGTTTGTATTCCAGAGAAGACAAATTGCTTGTAGGAATTCCTTTGTATGCTGGAGATGGCTGGAACTAGTTGTGGTAATTGATGGGGCTCATCCCTTTTTGGGTTTGTATTTAGTGGTATCTGGTTGTTAGGTTGAAAATAGTCTTGGTTGGATAGACACACCTCATAAACTAAAAGTCAAGACTTTCTTACCTCCCCCTGGATGACACTGTATTAGGCATTTATTAGCACACCTCTAGAGTGTGTGTGTGTGTGTGTGTGTGTGTGTGTTTTCAGAATGTATGACTAGTCATCTGTGTGAAGTATACATAACTCAGGCAACAATGAGTTCAGGTGTTGGTAATTCTATGTGTATTGTGAGTGGGGCATCAGGAATCCTTGTGTGTACGCATTGACCGTGGTCATTGTTATCCACTACATTGCTTCTAACTGGGTTAGTTTATTCTTCAGGGCCCCAAACCCTCATGAATGTCGATTCCTTACTCTTCCTCATGTGAATATCCATTCAGGCACCTGGATGAAGTTGGCTTCTCTGAGGTTAAGCAGTGGATGAAGACACCAGCCTCCACAATGTGAGGCTGCCAAACACCTGCAGAACTTCTGCCCCAGAACCACTTGTGCCCTAGGTAGTGTTTGCTGCTGGATGTCAGGCAACCCTTCCTTGTGGAATCCTGAGGCTTCAGGGCTGGTCAGGACCTCCAAGGGCATCCTTGTAGGGGATTAGAGTGTTGTCCTTTTTTTTTTTTCTTACTAACCTACATGGCATTTTCCCTGGGAAACCAGGTCTTTTTAATGTCCTTTGCAATGGATTACAGCTACTTGTTTGGGGAGGTGGAATGCCCCTGATAATTTTTGAATAATTTTAGATTTTCTGTCATTCGTTTCATAGGAGATTTTTTTTTTTTTTGCAGTAAGTACTCCCCTGTCTTTCCAGTTGATTGCATATGCAACCTCATCAACAAGGCCTTATCAAGGCCCTGTCTCAACATAAAAAAGGGGTGGGGATGTTGCTTGGTGGTTAAATACCCCTGGGTTCTCTTTTGCAGGTACCCTCCTCCCCAATAGAATATATCCTAAGTAATCTTTTGTTTTGTGGCCTGATTCAGAGTTTAGATTCCCAGTAAACCCATTGTGCTAGGAAGTTTAGTTGCTGAGTAGTATTTTGGTCAGAGTTGTCTTTATTCAGGTTACAGGTGAGGATGTCATCTACATACTGAAGGGCAGTTCTAGCCAGAAGACCTAAGTCTTTTGAATCCATAAGTACCCAGACAAAGAAATGGGGGCTGTATGTCCAGATAAGTTGTTTAGAGTGTGTGTCTCAGGATCTCCCCATCCAATGGCAAAAGAGTTTTAGGAGTGGGATGCAGAAGTATAGAGTAGAAAGCCCCCTTGAGATCAAGGACAGTGCGCCACTGAGTGGTAGATGGAACCTGGGACAGCAAGGTGTGTTTGTTACCATGGGGCAGAGGAGGATCACTGCCTTATTGACCAAGTTTAAATCCTGGAATAATCTACAGTCCCCATTTGGTTTAGGCACAGAAGAATTGAGGTATTGCAGGATAACTGACAAGGAATTATAATCCCATACTGTGAAGATATACATGCAGTGGCTCTTAATCCATGCAGTGCTTCTGAGATCCTTAGGGAATATTGTCTTTTGTATGAATAACTTGTTCCCTTTAATGAAATCTGCATCAGTTGTGCATTCAGGGCTTGTCATGGGATTCCATTGTGTCAGACTTTGGGTCAACCACCAAAGAAACAGTATGAATTGTGATTTTACTCCTATACCAGTCGTACTTCTGAAATTGAGAGTAGCAGCATAGGATGTCAGGATGTAGCAAGTGTCCACAGGGAACTGCACTGACTTATCTGACACCTCAAGAACTACCCAGGGTTTCCTCATGTGAAATGGGAATGGTTGTTAGGGGCTTCTTTCTTCCATTAGACTCTCCAGTCTTTTTTTTTTTTTTAATTATTCTTAAGTTTTAGGTGGACACAATATCTTTATTTTACATTTATGTGGTGCTGAGGATCAAACCTAGTGCCTTATGCATGCTAGGTGAGCGCTCTGCCACTGAGCAACAACCCCAGCCCTCTCTCCAGTCTTCTTGAAGGGGCCAGATGTTGTGTTTTCAACCCTTTTCTCACTGGGAATGGGCCAAGTTCACCTTTCAGTGTCAGTTGACAGGGTCATCCTTATATGTAGACAAAGTCTTGGGCAGGAGTGGGTGTTGGGCTTGTGCACTTGGGTGCCAAATGTCCATTTCCCTTGCATTTGGAGCTACTCTGCTTTCAGTTGCTTCCTGCTGTATTATCATGGGGACTGAATCCTGACCTGTCAAGTGGTAGGTTTTACTGGAGGTGAGCTGACTGTGAGTGGGACATTTGAGCCTTTCGTGCATCCCTCCTTTTTCCTTAGCAGATGTTATTGAAGACAGAGAAAGTCATATCAACTGATTTTGAGGAGCCCAAAGTTCCAATTGAAGCTTTTGGAGTTTTCTCTGGATATCAGGGACAGACTGAGCAATAAAGGGCTTGTCCCTAAAGGGAGATCAGGTCTAGATTGTTGTACCTGCTAAAGATCTCATTAAGACATGTATGGAATCCACAGGATTTTCTTCTCTTCCCAAGGTAATCTTGAATTTTTCAGATGAATATGATTTTTAAAAAATATATTTTTAATTTTTTTGTATTTATTTTTATGTGGTGCTTAAGATTGAACCCAGTGCCTCACACGTACTAGGCAAATGCTCTACCACTGAGCCACAACCCCAGCCCATGAACATGTTTGTAGTATAACTTTTCCTTCCCATTGCTGTGCTCATCTGTGGTGCAGCAGGTAGAGAGATTAAATAAACATCCCTCCACCTGAGACTGAAGGCAAGAATGAATGTTTGAAAATTACTGGTAAAGCAGGAGGAAACTTCTGAGCAATTGTCAAGTCTTTCTTTGGATTCTTTGCAGGTCATCTACATTTTCACTCAGTTTGGTCCCCTCCTTTTTGGGCAGGAGTGTTGGAACCAAAGATTTGGGCATTGGATGGTAAAAGGCTCTCCTCTGGGTATGATGTCGAGGACTGACAGCAGCTGCTAAGCCTTTTTTTTTTTAGAGAGGGTGAGAGAGAGATAATTTTTTTAATATTTAATTTTTAGTTTTTAGTGGACACAACATCTTTATTTTTATGTGGTGCTGAAGATCGAACCCAGTGCCCCGCGCATGCCAGGAGAGTGTGCTACAGCTTGAGCCACATCCCCAGCCCTGCTAAGACATTTGAGAGCACTTTGGGACATAGAGAGGAATGCCAGGGGATCCTCTTTGTTATTATGAGCTATAGCCTCCACTGGTGAGACAATAGGAACTGTCAGCAGGTGATGATCTGGGTTTCCATAGTCTTAAAAATCATTCCTTGTCTCCCCGTTTAAGTCTGGATTTTGATAAAATGCCATGAAGTCTTGTCCCATGTGGAATCTCAGATCATTGGCAAGATCATTCGCAGAAAAAAATCCAGTTGTATGATGTAATTTAGGCCACCATTTTGGTGCCTAAATATGGTTCCCCATATCCCATCTTATAATTTGTCCAGGCAATATTATGATAGAAAATGAAGCACTTTTGCCTGAGGACATCAGGGTCAAAATCATCCCATTGCTTTAGACTACAGTGTAAAGGGGGTACTCCCTTGTGTTGAAAGTGAGGCTCCCATGTTGTGATACTGGCCCCTAAAGGAAAGCATGAAAGTAACTGACTCAGAGGTAATTGAAGCATTTCTTTTGTGCTATCTCATGAGTTTCACATTGTACAGGCAGAAGGTGGGGTGTCCCCCTCCTTCTGCCTCACTGCCAGATATCTCTGGCAACTTTCTGAGTCCCTTCAGTGAACTGTGTCTGCTTTCCTCCATAGGTGTGGCCAACTATCAGACGTGGATGCTTTGATGTATTAATCTGGACCTTGAATCCCTCACCTTGTCAATTTGTAGGTCTTGCCATCAGTAATGAGCCTCTGGAAAAGCCCCTGTGAAGCCAAGTGACAAAGGGACCTATGTGCTTGTGCAGTAGATCAAAGAGCCAGTAGTGTTGCTGTGAGTTGGTCCTGTAAATAATGGGGAAGTTGCTGTCTCCCGGTAATTTGTGTAAGGAGTCCTCCTTAAGAAGCCCTATACTTCTATAACTATGCCTTAGATCACTGGGTGATCACTGGGTTTTTGCAAAGCTCCAGGAAGTCCAATATAGTATCTAAAGGGATGAAACCTAGACAAAGGTCAAGAGGGGGTTTCTCACAAATTGTGCATCCGAGAAGTCTAGGAGTGTCAAGGTGATGGCTAAGACTAAAGAAGGTCTCCAAGGTATGGTCCCAAACCAGGAAGTGAAGATGGAAAAGAAACAAAAGTATCCATAGCACTTGGATTATGGAATTCAGGGGTGGTGAGAGGGAACGTGAAAGAGCTGTAATGCAGCCTCACAAGACACAGAACATGAACCTATATGGTGTGTGGGTTTGCTTTACGCTGGGGATTTTTTTGTCCTTTCATATATATTTATTCTTCTCTTTTCTATCTATTATAGGTGGATTTCTTTTATTTAAAGTAGAGGATTTTGTAGTTACATATGTGGTCGATATCATTCATTCCCCAGTGTTTTCTTTCCCTTCTCCCTCCCGGTGAGCCCTTTTCTCTACTCTACTGGCCTCCCTTTGCTTTTCATGAGGTCACCCAAGCTTTCTTTCCCTTCTTCCTTTCTTGCTTCCACATTTGAGAGAAAGCATATGACCCTTGACTTTCTTAGTTTCAACATAATGTTCTTATGTTCCATCCATTTTCCTGCAGATGATATGATTTCATTTTTATGGCTAATAAACTCCATTATTGATATATATTTCCTTCATCCATTCAGCCATTGGCAAACACCTGGGCTGTTCCCATAGTTTGGCTATTGTAAATTGTGCTGCTGTGAACTTGACTGTGCCCTTGTCACTGATAGGCTGACTTTACTTCTCTGTGGTAAATACCAAGGTGTTGTGTAGCTGAGTCGTATGGTGATTCCTTCCCTAGTCTTTTGAGGAACATCCATACTGATTTACAGAGTGCTTGTACCAATTTACAATCCCACTAAGGATGTAAAATTGTTCTCATCCCCTCCCACCCTCATTCTCTCCAGCATATATTATTTGTAATCTCAATGGCTGTATTTCTACCTGGAGTGAGATGAAATCTCAGTGTAGTTTTGAATTGCATTTCCTCATTGCTAAAGACGTCATACATTTTTTTTTTCATATATGGGCCACTTGTCCCTTTATGTAAGCTGCCTCTTCTTACAACTCTTTTCTTTGCTATGTGCAGAATCCTTTGTATTGCTTTTTAAAGAAGTATATGTTTAATTCATTTCTCTGATTACTTGTTGTGTTATTTATTAATTTGGTGTTGATTTTTTGAGTTCCTAATATATTCTGGATACTAATCATCTGTCTGAAGAGTAGGTGGCAAGGGCTGGGGTTGTGGCTCAGTGGTAGAGCACTTGCTTAGCTCATATGAGACACTGGGTTTGATCCTCAGCACCACACAAAAATAAATGAGTAAATGGATAAAGATATTGTGTCCATCTAAAAAAATATTAAAAAAGAAGAGTAGATGGCAAGCATTTTCACCTATGCTGTAAGTTCTCTCTATATATCTTTTTTTTTTGTTTTTCTGAACTTAAAATTTTTATTTAAAATTTTAATGGTATTGTTAGTGCATGATAGTTTTATGTAAGATTTTGGTTCACTTTGGCATGATTTTATGCACAAATATATTTCATGCCTGTTTAGTCCTCAGTACTTCTCTTTGCATTCCTTCTTTTCCCCCCCCTGCTCCTTTAACTCTACTCATCTGCCTTCTGTACATGTGTATCTTTTTAAATTTGTACCTTTAGATACATATAAAGTTGAAATTCACTGTGGTTTGTTCATATATTTACGTGGCATAATTTGGTCGATTTCATTGCACCTTTCCTTCCTTATGCCATCCCTCTTCCCTCCTTTTCTTTCCCCCTTTCCCACTCTTCTTATATTTTTTTCTATTTTCATGGGATTTGCCTTTATTTTTCTAATTTTTTAGCTTCCCCAAGTGAGAGAGAATATTCAACCTTTGATATTCTGACCTGACTGATTTCACTTAGCATGATGTTCTCTAGTTCAATCTGTCTGCCAGCAGATGCCATGATTTTATTCTTCTTTCTGTTTTGTAAAACTCCATTCTGCAAATATACCACATTTTCTTTATCCATTCATCAGTTGATGGGCACCTGGGCTGGTTCCATTACTTGGCTTTTGTGAATTGCAATGCTGTAAGTGTTGATGTGCTTGTGTTGCTGTGGTATCCTGACTTCAGTGCTTTCGGTTAAATACTAAGGAGTGGGATAGTTGGGTATATGGTGGTTCTATTCCTAGTCTTTTGAGGAACATTCCCACTGCTTTCTGGTGGTTATACTAATTTGCAAACCTACCAACAATGTACGACTGTTCCTTTCCCCCTACATCCTCGCCAGTATTTATTATGTGTATTCTTTTTTTTTTTTTTTTTTTGCTCTTTCAGCCATTTATTTATTTTTATTTACAGTTTGTGTTCAATGCAAATCAATTCCATAACATGAGAAGTTACTATGAATCAAAGCATAAATACACAAACACAATATACAATCCAAATAGATGTACAGCATTCAGGTATGAAGCAAAGGGGAATGTTCATTCACACACACAGTAGCTTTAGATCTGTTTGATCTGGTTGTTCCGTGTAGGTTTCTAAAGATGAGAAAAAATGATTTGGGTTATCAAGACTATGGTGGCCATATTAGATTCTGGAACATGTAAGCATCAGTGTGTGAACATGCGAACAAAAGATTTTAGGGAGTGTGTATTTTTCAAAAGGTTTCTGTGTTTCAAGGCAGTTGTAAAAGATTTAAAGGATCAAAACTGCTTTTAAGCTTAGGATCAGGTTCTAACTACCTAAAAATATTGACTGATAACAGAAAGTGTTCCAAAATGTGGCTATTCTGATCCATAGTTTTAAAAAAAAAAGTATTTACAGAAAAAGTATAAAAGTTTTTGTGAATTTAATATGCAAGCTAGCTTCCAGTCTTCACTTCCCAAATGCTGATTTATAAATTTGGCTTCTTCACATAGTTGCCTTTCTAATTTCAAGTGCCATTTTACCTTCAAAGCGGACCATTTTCAATTATGAAAAGTATTCAACAGATGTAGAAATAAAAAGCAACATTTTGAAATTAGTTGAGGTCAATGCAATTCTACTCTTTGGAATCAGTTTAGCTAAAGGAATCTGGCACTCTTGTTGAATGAAAACAGGAGATGGGAGATGCCTACCACTTGACTTTGAGAGGATAAGCAAGATTTACTCATGATGCCTGGATTTGGGGTGAATTCCAATCTATCATTGCCCTGGCACATGTCAATTACTACATAAAAGTTCAAACATAATGTCAAATCCAAAAACCACAGAGGAAAGAGTTCAGTTCCCAAAGGAACAGAAATAGCTTAACAATGTGAAACTTTTTCTAGAATATATCAGCATTAAATTAGTACTGCTGAAACAATACATTGAGGATTTACAGAAACACCTGGAAGTTCCCTCTAGTGTATGTATAAATAGAATCATGGAAGCTTTTTATATTACCTAACTGTTTTACGGCCTTATAGATTTCATGAACCAAATAAAAACTGAAATCTCCATTCCGCATTCCATCCTTTATCTCTAGACAAAATCTATTCTTGTTTTCAAGATAGAGTTTTAAATGTCCATATTTCTTTTGTCTCATTCAAGGAAATCATGTCTCAATTTTGGATGTTATCTCTTTTTATCTTGCACATGAAACTCCAGCAGATTTAATATTGGCATTCATCACTTGTGAAACCCTTCAAACCAATCAATTTGGAATTCTCAACGTTTTCTGTGCCAATAAAATCAGGTGTGGAATTGGTAGATTTGATGCAGACCAGCTTCTTCCTTGACACACTGGACTTCTAGTCACCATTCCGATTGGGTTTAGAAGATGGGGAAGTAGAGACGTTTCTTGGCCTGAGTCTCTAACAGTAGAGATGTAGAAGAGAGAGCGAGATCACAAGGAGACTGGCTGTTGACTGCAGGGCACTGCCACCTGTGCTGGGTGTAGCATTAGTTGAATTGGGAGCAGCAGAGGTACTCTGTGAGGAGTTACTTGAAAGTGTCACAACAGCTGTTTGGTTTGAATAAATCTGCGTGGGTAGGAGCAGTGCCAGAAGCAGCAGCCCCAGCCCCAGCCTGACCACCATCGCTCTGCCCATGTCCGCTCCGTCGGTGCGCGGTGCGTTTCCCTGGATGCTAGGTGCGGGGAGATAGGACGGCTCCGGGAGGACGCAGGCAAAGTCTATTATGTGTATTCTTGATGATTACCATTTTCAATGGAGTTGAGATAAAATCTCAGTGTAGTATTGATTTGCCTTTCCTCTGATTTCTAGGATTTGAAGTCCCCCAGCCATATATTTGTTAGCCATTTGTATTTCTTATTTTCAGAAGTGTCTCTTTTGTTTTTCTGCCCATTTACTGACTGTGTTGTGTGTTTATTTGGTGTTGAGATTTTTGAGTTCCTTATATATTCTGGATATTAATTCCTTGTTGGAGGGGCCACTGGCAAAAGGGGCCACTTGTCCTATTATGTTACCTGCCTCTTCTTGCACCTGTTTTCTTTGCTATGTGCAGGAGCCCTTTAATTTGAGATTGTCCAAATTATTGATTCTTAGTTTCATTTCATGAGCTTTATCAGTCTTGTTAAGGAAGTGAGTGCCTATGCCAATATATTGGAGTGTTGAGCCTGTGTTTTCTTCTATAATTTGCAAAATTTCTGTTCTAAAGTCTATATCTTTGATTTCACTTTGAGTTGTCTTTTGTGCAGGGCAAAATATAGGAATCTGTTTTCATTCTTCTGCTTGTGGATATCCAGATTTCTCATCGCTTTTTGTAAAAAAGTTATCAATACTTTCTCCAACATGTGTTTTTGGGCATCCTTGTTGAGTAACAAATGACAGCATCTATGTGGATTTGTCCCTGTATCTTGCATACCAGTGGACTTCATGTCTGTGTAGATGACAATACCATGATTTTTTATTAGTAGAGCTCTGTAGTGTCATTGGTTTTGTGATGCCTCAAGCATTGCTCTTCTTGCTCAGCATTGCTTTGGATATTCTGAGTCTTTTGTTCTTACAAATTTATTTTAGAATTGTTTTTTTTCTAGTTCTTTGAAGAATGTCATTGTTAGTTTGTTGGGAATTTCATTGAATCTGTGTAACACTTTTGGTAGTATGACTACTTAGACAATTTTACTTTTACCTATTTAAGGAAATGGAAAGGCCTTTCCATTAAAGAATTAAAGAAGACCTTTAATTTCTTTCCTCAATGTTCTCCAGTTTTCATTGTAGAGGTCTCTCACCTCATTGATTTGATTTATTGCTAGGTATTCAATTAGATTTTATGAGGCTATTTCTGTTTCTTTTTCACTGGGTTCTTTATTAATGTATAAGAAAGGTGCTGATTTTCTTGTGCTGAAATTTTAAACTGCTGCTCTTCTTAATATCAAATCTAGTGGCTTTGTGGTGGAGTGTTTTGGATCTTCTGGGTATCTGACTATATTATCAAAACGGATATAATTTGACTTCTTCTTTTCCTATGTTTATCCCTTCCATCTCATTTTCTTGCATTATAGCTCCAGCAAGAATATACAGTACTATATTGAACAGAGAGGTCTGAATGGGACACTCTTCACTTGTTCCAGATTGAAAGGTAATGTTTCATATTTTCCTCGTTCACAATGATGTTGAGTTTGGGTTTGTATATATAGTCGCCTTTATGGTTTTTGCAGTAAGTCTCTTCTATGCATTGTTTCTTCAGTTTTCAAAATGAATTTTATTAAAGTGCTTTCTCTGTATGTATTGAGATGACTATATGATGGTTCTCCAAATGCTACATATGTGATGAAGTACATTTATTTATTTGCATATGTTCAAATCAGTATCCCATTGTATCCAAATTCTACATGTGTAATGAAGTACATTTGTTGATTTGCATACGTTCAAAGTAGTATCTGTTGTATCCTTGGAGTGAAACCAATTTAGTCATGCTGTACAATCTTCTTAATGTGTTGATGACTACAGTTTTCTAATACTATTATTAAGGAGTTTTGCATCTAAGTTCATTAGGGATGTTGTTTTCTACTTTTCTTTCCTTAATGTGTCCTTACCTGGTTTTGGATGTCAGGGTAATATCTGACTTCATACTATAGATTTGGAATGGTCCAACTTTTTCTATTTTATTAGTTCCTCTTTAAATGTCTATCAGAATTCTGCAAAAAAAATCTTCTATTTCTTCTATTATTTTTAGAAGTCTTTGTATTACTGCTTCTTTCTCATTGTTTGTCATTGGTCTATTTAGCTTTTCTCTATATTTACAGTTTAATTTTGGTAGGTCATATATGCTTAGAAACAGATATTTGTCCCTGGTTTCCTAAGTTATCAGATTATGAGTTTTCAATATAGTCCCTGGTGATTCTTTGGATGTATGTGCTAATTTTTTCTATTTCTTCTCTGATTTTATTAATGTGAGTTTTCTCTCTTTTGGTAAGTTTGGGCAAGGTTTTATTTATTCCAAGAACCAACTCTTCATTTCATTGATCATTTGTATTGTTTTTATTGTCTATTGTATTGATTTCAGGTCTGTTGTCCATCATTTCCTTCCTTCTTCTGGTTTTGGAAATGGTTTCATTTTGTTTTGTTTAGGGCCTTGGGGTGCATCATTTTAGCTTCTGATCTCACTTTGACTTTCATGAATTTCCCTCCAACTTTCTTTGAAGTTTTGTTTTTACACATACGCACACACACAAACACACACACACACTCACACCATTTTTTCCATCCATTTGTCTATTACTGCTAGGCTGATTCTATAGTGTGGCTTTTGTAAATGGTACTGATATAAACATGGGTATGTATGTATAACTGAGGCATAATGGTTTAATTCTTGGAGGAGTGGTATAACTGGGCCAAATGGCAGTTGCTTTCCTAGTCTTTTGACAGAAATATGATAAATTGTGGTACAAAGGTGTATTAAGAATTGTAATGCAAATAATAATAATAATAATAATAGAGTTCATGTAAAAAAATAAATAAAAATTTATAAAATGAAATCTAAAAATAAAGAACATGGAAGGTCTTTCTATCTTCTTTTTTCTTCCTCAACTTCTTTCTTTTTTGTTCTGTCGTTTTTATCATAGAGGTTCTTTACCTCCTTTGTTAGATTAATTACCCAATATTTTTTTGATGTTATTGTAAATGGGATAATTTTCCTAATTTAATTTTTGGCAGATTTATTATTGGAGTTTATAAGAAAGTGATTGGTTTTTGTACATTGATCTTGTATCCTGCTACTTACTGAAGTTGCTAATCAGCTCTAGAAGTCTTCTGGAGACTTTTTTGTGACTTCTGAATGTAATTAGAAATAATTTGAGCTCTTTTCCTATTTGTATCCTTTTAATTTTTTTCTCATGCCTGATTGCTCTGGCTCACATTTCAAGGACTATGTTGAATAGGAGTGGTGAGAGTGGACCGTCTTGTATTGTTCCTGTTTTAGAGGAAATGTTTTCAGTTTTCCTCTGTTCATTATGATGTTGTCCTTGGGTTTTTCATCTGTATCCTTTACAATGTTGAGGGAGGTTCCTTCTATCCCTAGCTTCTCTAGTGTTTTAAACATGAATGGGTGCTATACTTTCTCAAGTGCTTTTTATGCAACTATTGAGATAATCATGTTTCTTTTCTTTAACCCTGTTTTTGTGGTGAATTACATTTATTTATTTTCATATGTTGAACCAACCTAGCATCCTTGGGATGAAAACCCCTTGATCATCATGGACACAAAACCTTTATTTTATTTATTTATTTTTATGTAGTGCTGAGGATAGAACCCATTGCCTCACACGTGGTACCCAAGCATTCTACCGCTGAGCTAGAACCCAAGATGTACAATCATACACTGTTTTTGTATGTTATTTGCCAATATTTTATTAACAACTTCTGCATCTGTGTTCATCAAAGATTGTTATGGTTTGGATGTGAGGTGTCCCCCAAAAGCTCATGTGTGAGACAATGCAGGAAGGCTTAGAGGAGAAATGAGTGGGTTATGAGAGCCTTAACAGAATCAGTGAATTAATCCTGCTGACGGGATTAACTGAGTGGTAACTGAAGGTGGGTAGGCTGTGGCTGGAGTAGGTAGATCATTGGGGGTGTGACTTTGGGGTATATATTTCATATCTGGTGAGTGGACTTCCCCTGCTCCTTCCTGATGATCATGTGAACCACTTCCCTCCATCACACTGTTCTTCCATGTTGTTCTAGGAATAGAGTTGTCTGTCTATGGACTGAAACTTCTGAAACTATGAGCACTCAAATAAAATTTTGACTAAAATAGTTCTTGTCAGGACTTTTAATCACAGTAGTGGAAAAGCTGACTTAAATGAGGATGTTAGCTTGAAGTTGTCTTTCCTTCTAGTGTCTTTGTCTTAGTTTAGTATTTTGGTGATACAGACCTCATGGAATGAAGTTGGCAGTGTTCCCTCCTACTCTGTATTGTGGAATTATTTGAGCAAGATTTGTGTTCTTCTTAGAAGGTTTGGTAGAAGAACTTGGCTGAGAATATGCTCAGTCCTGGGCTTTCCTTTATTGGAAGACTTTTGATAACCTTCTTTATCCTTGGTAGTTTGGTTAAGGATTTATTACTCTTGTCACCCATTGCCTCACATTATATTTTTTGTTTTGTTATTCTCAATTTCATTGATTTTGGTTGTGGCTTTAATAATTTCCTGTCTTCTACTGATTTTGTTATTAGTGTGTTGTTCTTTTTCTAGGGCTTTGAAGAGTAAATTTAGATTATTCTTTTGGCATCTGTTTTTTAAATACATGAACTCAATGCTAGAAACTTTCCTCTTAGAAATACCTCATACTCTGCCAGAGATTTTGATATATTCTATCACTATTGTCACTGGTTTCTAGTAATTTTTAAAATTTTCTCTCCTATTGCTTCTGCTATCTATGGAACACTCAAAAACGTATTATGTAATCTCTAAGTGTTAGAGTAGTTCATGTTTTCTTTTCATGTAATCGAGTTCTGATTTTATTCCAGTATGATCTGATAATATGAAAGGAATTATTTGGGTTTTTTGTGTTTACTAATATTTGTTTTGGTGACTTAAAATATGAACTATTTTATAAAATGTTCTATGTGCTGCTGAGAAGAAAGTGAGTATAGTCATTGATGGATGAAATATTCTATCCATGTTTGTTAGATCCATTTGATTACTAGTATTTTTTCAGTTCCAAAAAGCCTTTACTTATCTTATGTCTGGATGATCTATCTATTAGGGACAGAGGTGTGTTGAAATGACCCAGTATTATTGTATTGTGGTCTATTTAATTCTTAATATTGATAAGGGTTTATGTACAAACCCTTATCATTGATTGAGGCATTAATATTCATAGAAATCATATCTCTTTTAAAATGTTTTTTAGTTGTAGATGGACACAAAACCTTTATTTTATTTATTTATGTTTGTGTAGTGCTGAGGATCGAACCCATCGCCTCACACGTGGTACTCAAGCATTCTACCGCTGAGCTAGAACCCCAGATGTACAATAATTATATCTTGCTGTTGAATGATTCCCTTAACACACTGTGAAGTGACCTTCTTTGTCTCTTCTGATTAAATTTGGCTTAAAGTCCACTTTGTCTGAATGAGATGACTTTTTCCGTTGTTTCACCTTCATTGTGCGGATGTCTTTCTCTGTTATGTGAATCTCTTGCAAACAGTGTATTGTTGGGTTTTGTTTTTTTATCCAGTCTTTAAATTTATGTCTTTTGATTGGAGAGTTTGTGCTGTTTACATTGCATGTTGTTATAGGGACGATTTTAATTTCCTGTCATTTTGATTTATTTTTGTTATTTGATTTAGACTTGATTCTCCTTTACTTGATTGTTCTTCTTGTGAAATATAATCATTAAATTTTTATTTTTTATTTCTGTTTTATTTCTTCTTCATGAAATAGTTCAAAGAGTCTGTTTTGTAGTGCAGGCTCTGTGGTTACGCATTCTTCTAGTTTCTGCTTATCATGAAATGTTTTTATTTCACCTTCAATTCTGAAGAATAATTGTGGTGGTTATATTAATAAGGGCACTCATTTTCTTTCATAACTTGGAATACCAAGCCTTCCTGGGTTTAACAGTATGGGTGGAGAAATCAGTTGAAATCTGAATTGGTTCACCTCAAAATAAGACCTGCTGTTTTTCTCTTGCAGTTTAAAAAATTTTATCCTTATTCTTTATATTAACTATTTTTATTAACATTTAACTTGGAAAAGATGTGTTCTGATTCTGTTTGGAATTCTACATGCTACTTTTATTTGAATTTCCAACTCATTCCTAAGATTTGGAAATTTTTCTAATATTTCATTGAAAAGATTTTGCATTCCTTTAGTTTATATTTAGGAGTTTTTATCTACTGCAATGTTTTAAAGTTTGGTCTTTTGGTGTTATCCTAGATTTCTTGAATATTCTGATCATGGACTCTTGACATCTTTTTTTAGTGGTCCACTTTATTTTTAAGGTAATATACTCAGTCTTTATGTCCTAAAAATATTTTCACAGTGGTTTAATCTATTAGTGATGCTTTCCATTGAATTTTTAATTTCACTTATTGAATTTCCATTTGGTTCTTTTTCCTGAATCTCTCTTCATTGATGTGATCTTTCACTTCCTGTATTTTCTCTATAAGTTCACCCCTTACGTCTTTTAGTTCACTGTACATTTTAACTGTGAACTTTGTAAATTTTTTCTCTGACATTTCCTCCACTGTGGTGTTGATGGAGGCCATTGTTGAGGTATTATGGGCTATTTGGGATGTCTTGTTTCCTTGTGCTTTCATATTTTGTATTGCGATATGCCTACACATTTATTGGAAAGTTTATCACTTCTTTTTTTTAAATACTACTTAGTTGTAGGTGGACACAATGCCTTTATTTTTATTGACTTATTTTTATGTGGTGCTGTGAATCAAACCCAATGCTCCACATATGCCAGGCTAGTGCTGCAGTACTGAGCCACAATTCCATTTCTTTTTAGCAAAAGTCTTTCTGGTAAGTGTTATGGTTTTGACTTGGTGTCCCCTGAAAGCGCACGTGTAAGACAATGAACAAATTCTCAGAGGAGAAATGATTCGTTTGTAAGCGTCTTAACCCAATCAGTGAATTAATCTCCTGATAGGGATTAACTGAGTGGTAACTGAAGTGGTAGGTTGTGGATGGACGAGGTGGGAATTGGGATGTAGCTTGGGAATACATATTTGTATTTAGCCTGTGGAGTCTCTCTCTGCTTCCTGATCACCATGTAAGCTGTTTCTCTCTGCAACACTCTTCTGCCATGATGTTCTGCCTCATCTTGAGCCTTGAGGTACGCTTTGTCATATAAAAGTGTAACTGTGCATGTTTATTTTTGGTGTCTAATTGCACAGATTTATCTTTCTCCCATTGTTTTCCTTTAGGCTTTGGATGTATTTGTCTTTAAGGTGGTCTCTTAGAAAAAGCAAAGATGGGTCATGGTTTTGGTCCTCCCTGCCAGTCTGTTGCTTTTGGTTGAACAGTTGAGACCAACTACATCCAGTGTTTCTGTAGAGAGATAACAGTAATTTCCTCCCCTTTTATTTCTAATGTTTCATTTGGTCCTGGTTCACCTTTACTGGGCTTCTCTTCCAATGAGACTCATCCATTGTGGTATCTGATTGTTTTATTTCTTCTGGGTGTAGCATTTGTTGAAGCTTTTCTGTAGTGCTATCTTAGTAGTCATGAATTCTTTTGGTTAGTACTTCTCTTGCAAGGTTTTTGTTTCTTCATCAGCTAGGAAGGATACCTTTACTGGACATAGCAATCTTGGTTGGCAAGTATATTCTTTGAGGGTGTGATATACATTGTTCCAATCCCTCATTAATTGGGAGGGGTTTGTGTGAAGAAAATAGCCGAAATTCTCATTGACTGCACAATAACTGTGAGTTTCAAATTTTTCTCTTAAGTCTTTTAAAATTGTACCTTTTCTGTGTATTTTCTGTTTTAATTATAATGTTATAATTTAATGATAATTCATAATTATAATGTAATTATATGTTATAATATTACATTTTGATTATAATTAGAGGATCTGAATTGGTCTTGTGCACTTGGGGCTCAGAATGTGCATTTCCATCTCATTCTCAAGGTCTGGAAATACTTTCTGATGTTATTTCATTGAATAGGTGATGCTTAACCTTAGATTGTATCTCACCACTCTCCTGATTGTCAGTGATTCATTCTTAGGTTTGGTCTTTTAATATTGTGCTAGATTTCTTGAATATTCTGTTTTGTTGTCTTTTGTTTCTTTTTTTAATATCATATACCCTGTCTTTAGGGCCTGAAACTCTTGTCTTCTCTGTTGTGTAATCTGTTGGGTGATGCTTTCAATGAAGTTTTTACTTGGATTTATTGAGCCTGTCATTTCTTGGATTTTTGTTTTGTGATTTCTCAGAATCTGTTTTACTGAAATAATTTTTTGTTTCCTGTATTTTTCTATTAATTCTTGCTTAGATCTTCTTGTAGTTCATGGATCATTTAAAAATATTGGCTTTCTAGATTCTTTATCCCACATTTCTTCTAAGGCATTGTCTACGTGGTCAGTTTTGGAATTAGTGTTGTGAGGTATTGGGAGAATTTCCTCACTTGCTTTCTCCTGTTGTTTTGAGGTGTAGGTTCTTTCTCTTGTGGATCTAAAGAATGAGACTTTCAGTCATATAGTGACAGAAATTCTTTTTCTTTCTTTAAACATACAAGTGCAGCTCCCACGTGGGAGGGGTTCCACATGGGTTGTTGTTGAGTTGCTATTGTGAGGGGTTTATATTGTTGTTTCTTTAGGTGACTTTTAAAGCCCTTGTCAATGACTTTCAGGGAGTGGAGTCTCTACATCCAATAAGAGTAAGACATTCTCTGATGATGGCCACCACCCTCCAATCAGGATGTTGATCAAGTCCTGTTCATGTGCTCATTCACATGCCCATTAGATACTTTGTACATGCAATTGTAGCAATTGAGGTCACTGCCCTGTGTGTGTCTATCATGTTTCTAGTTCCTGCTCTTATTCCCTCTTCTGAAGAAATAGCCCTAACTGCTATTTTGGAATTTGGTTGATGACAACTCCACCTTCCTCTAGCTCTGGCAAATAGGAAAACTCTTCAATGGGTCTATCTAGAGGACCTTAATATGCACCTGCGGCCCCATCTCTATCACCATCTCTCTGGAACTTGATAGCTTCCAGATGAGAAGGGATAAATTTCACTGAGGCATTTAAAAAATATATATTTTGGATGTTGATGGACTTTCATTTTATTTTTTTATTTATATGTAGTGCTGAGCTAAGCATTCTACCACTGAGCAACAACCCCAGCCTATCACTAAGGCATTTAATATACATGGGCCAAAGAGCAAAATCAAACACACCATGTCCATGGGCAAGTAAAGGCCACAACCTTTGTAGGATTTGAGCCCACAGGGATGTCCACCAGTTGTAAAGCTCTTCTTCATAAGTTACAATCTGATTGGAGTGTTATGTAAGTGGACTTGAATCTAGAATGGTTAACATAAAAGCAATATTCTCCTTGCAAAAAGACAGCATTGGTGGTAAACAGTTCCAGAGCTTGGTGATTTTGTAGGATCTCTCTTACCAGGAGACTTCCTGCTGGGTTAATTTTTGGATTCCCCTGTAGTGTTTTCCATGAGTGCCTTAACCAGATGGGCATAGAGATGTATGGAGGTTCCTCTAACAGATGTCCCTGTGCTGTCCACTATTCCTGATGTTAAAGGTATCAATTTTGTGAGAGCTGCAGGGATTGCCCTTTTGGCTCTTGATTACCTTTTATGTACCTGAGGCATCTTAGCATCCCCGGTGCAATTGAAGCTTCCAGGGAGACATAGGCCAACCAGCTATGGCCTCTCCACATTGGTGGCAAAGAATTATATGCCCTGTCTCCAGAAATGAAAAATATCCCCTCTTATGGCTCCAGATTTATTTGGAAGCCATATGGAAAAGGTAAGTTAGGGGGTTTTCCCTGAAAGGGCCTGGAGCCTTTTCTAAATTAAAGCACAGTGTATTTTAATCTTCAGATATCATATTGACCAGGAATCCAAAAATATACATTTTATAAAAGAGAATTCTTGAGAGGAAATTAATAATCATTGGGCAATAGAGAGGTCAGTACTGTTAAAAATACACTGAACTCCATCCTGCTGAGAGACTGGAGGCACTGCTTTTGGAACCGAAGGAGGCCTTATGGTGAGGGATAAATTGAAGCATAAGAACAAATGGGTCTCATAGAGTCCCTTGTAATTTGGGATATCACTTACTACATTGTCCCCAAAGCAGAATCTATGCCTTTTAATCATCTTCAAAAGCTCTGGGGCCTGATGCAGTCAGCCTTTCCAGGTCCCTTTTCCTGTTGTGGTCCCCTTTCTCTAGCATGCAGGGAGGAACTTACTAAAAGATAAGAATGCCAGAGTACGAAATACCAGCCATTTATTTCCCAGAGTGGCTTGGCTTTAAAAGTGATGCTTTTTCTCTGATCTTGAACTGGTCTGGGAACTTGGTCATGTAGCCCACGTTACAGACAGATATCCATCAAAAAGCTCACACATAGTGACTTATGCCCATTTTCCTCCCTTTTATAAAACAAGTCTAGGTGTGAGTTAGTGTTATAGTTTGTTTCCCTTTGGAGGCCATTTTATCCCATCCTCCAGCTTATATTTGAGCCAGGCTTAGATGCAAAACAATATCAGGCATTTCTTTTTTTAGAGCTTGTGGATCAAACTGATCTCAACTGTTTAACATATAGCAGAGGGAGTATTTTCCATCCGTATGAGAAAAAAGAAGGGAAGAGGAAGGCATCCCCTGTTACTTCCTTTGTCTCCTCATAGAGTGTAAACTGGTGTTCCTGCCCTTTCTCATGAGCAACCATGGGAGAGGGTTGTGGCCTAGTGGATTATTCACTTTTGTCAACATGGTTCTGTATCCTATGATTTCCTGTCTGTTACAATAAACCCTAAGCAAACGGTGTTGAGCCTACCAATATATTGATACACTTTTGGAGGGAGAATTATTCCTAACTCAGTATGGTGAAGTTATTTAATAGCTTCTCTAAGGTGAAATATCAGTGCACGGCACAAACCAGAATCCAACCCTCCATGCATCAGATCAACAAGGTCCTCTCAAAACACCAATCTACTCTCATCACCACAACCTCCTATGTCCACTAGAATTCCACCACTCAGGCAAACCATGCCCCAAGGAATAATAGCCCACACCTACTCCAGTGTCCCCCATGTGCCAACATAATTGTCCAAATAACTGTCAGCTTACACTATCACAGTAGAGCTGACACCCCAAGGATAGGTGACCAGAAACATGCACACACCCAAGAACCAAACATGTGCTCTCAAGAGCTCCATCCAAGCACCAAGGTAAAAACTTGCAAAAAAACCCGAGAGCCCATTTTGGCTCAACACACGCAATGCCACCCTCCTGCCTGTACCAAGCCATGTAAGTCCCCATTCCATAAAGCCCTACATCAGCACTTAAAGATCACAAAGACACCCAGCTCCCAGATGTATATAACCTACAGCCGTACACACGTAGGGCGTAAAGCATACTGCAGCAACCAAAACAGCAACCAGCCATGAGCAGCATTCAAAAGACCCCAAATTAGGTGTGACTCTCAACCCCTAAGACACTCTCCTCAAAAACAAAAAACCCAACAGACACAACTTGACCACATACAAAAACTGAATGAAATTTACCTTACAAGAGCCATCTGCAGCTTTCTTAGACACTCTATAACTTGTTTAAATCCTTAGCTTTGTACTCTCTTGCCATACCAAATGATTTATCTTCCAGAAACTTCTGGTTGCTGCTGTCCTTTCTCAAATTCACATCCCGAAACAATCCTTACATAATTCCTGAACACCACTCTTCCCAGAAGACAAAACACTTTCATGAAAACAAAACAAGCCCCAACTCCCCATGCTCCCTGCCCCCTCTGTGGTCTGGACAGGGAGGCAGGCCAGATAATGCTCTGGGTGATGTCCCCAATTAAGGAGAAAAAACAATCATGTCCCTTCTGTCGGAAAAGGCTTTTCGACTATTTGTATTATACCTTGGGTCTTAGGGTCTAGCCTATGAGCTCTTAGAGAATTGAGGCTAGAACCTTCCAAACTGGCCCCTGCCCTAGAGGTGGTTAGTAGGAATATGATCTAGGTTTATGTTCTAAAAGTATCTCAAGGACTCAAAAATTACCCATAGCTTTATCTACAGGTCCTAGTGAAACAGTTGGAATTTGGAGGAACATATCAAGGAACCTGGGTATACTAGTGCACGAGAACAGGTGAGGAGAGGAACTTTCAGCATAGAAGTAAAGAAAGAGACACAGACCACTTGGTTAACACTCTTGGGGATTAGTGGGTCATCTCTTTCACAAAGACCAGATCAGACCAAGACATCGTCTCAGGATCCGAGAAAATGCATCCATCAGGTGAGGGCACCCTCCACCATTGGACCAAGTCAGTCACAAAATGAAAAAAAGCAGACACTTGAAGTTAGCAATTCAAGTTGGTTTGTGTCCTGCAAAGAGAAGCTGAAGCAAAACTTCACCAATATTTCACCATCAGGGATGAAGGAAGTTGAGCAAGCCTTCTCCAGTAAGCCTGTTACCAGTGTCTTTACACTGGAGGCCACACTAATGGCTTTTAATTGGCTGACAGGTACCCAGTATTCCTCTTTTGGACACAGATAGGTTTTTCCCCCTCTGAAGGAGTATAAAACTCCAGAAAACTTAAGTGACAGTTCTGTTTGTTTTACTCCCCCTTCCAAGGATCCAAGATGAGTCCCCAAATCTGTGACATAGTGAGATGTAGGTTCTTTGTTTTTGCAGATCTGAAGAATGAGACCCATGGATGATGGAGGGTAGAGTAATGTGACAGAATTAATTTCTTTTATTTAAACAGAGAGAAAGTACAGCTTCCACAGGGTGGGAGTCCCAAATGGGTTACAGCTGATTTGCTGCTGCCTACAGATTTATGTGGTATTGCTGGAGGTAACCCTTAAAGCTACTGGCTGGTGATTTTTAGAGTGGGGAATTTCTACATCTAATCAGAGTGAGAATTGGTGATCATGGTCCCTGCTACCCTCCAATTAGGATGCTGATCATGTGCTGTTCATATGCTTCACCACATGGGGTCTGGCCCATCAGATATTTGTACATGGAATTGCAGAAGTCAATCTCCCCACCTTGTCTGAATATCATGTTTTTAGCTCCCTCTCTCATTTACATTTGTGTGCATCTGCTGGGATGAATATTTCTTCTATTATACAAGGTAGTTTTTTGAGAGTGGGTGGGTACTGGGGATTGAACCCCTTGCTTAACCACTGAGACATATCCCCAGCCCTTTTTTATATTTTTTCTAGAGACAGGGTCTTGCTGAGTTGCTTAGGGTCCACTAATTTGCTGAAACTGGCTTTGAACTCAATCCTCCTTCTTCAGCCTCCTGAGCCACTGGGATAATAGCCTAGGTACAAGGGACTTTTTATCGAGCTGTTTTCTCTTTTTAAAATTTGTTTATTTTTCTTTTTAGTTATTCATGACAGTAGAATGTATTTTGACATATCATACATACATGGAGTATACATTTATCCCACTCCTTGGCATATGCCCAAAGAACTTAAAATCAGCGTACTTTAGGGATGCAACCAC